>NW_028274808.1:195965650-196120124 GCF_037043125.1 Eumetopias jubatus | reverse complement strand
ACGGCCCCAGAACCCACTGACTGACGGGCAGCTCGTGGTCATGATTCCTTGTTGGTCACACTTCAAACAAACCAACAAAAAAACCACAAAAACTTTGTGTCTAAGGCATTAGACCAGTGCTGGTCAGCAGAAACATCTGCAGTGATGGAAATGCTCCATATCTGCACCGTTCAGTACGGTAGCCAGTGGCCACATCTGGCCACTGAGCACTTGAAATGTGGCTAGAGTGACTGAGGAACTAAACCTTTAATTTATTTAAACAGCCACCGTATTTGACAGCACCAATGTAGAACATGACCACGCTAACGCTATGTGCACTTCTCTCGTTTCTACTTAGGAATAGTGCAGTGAAAACATACAGACACTTGTAAGTTAGAAAAAAATCAACTGGATGAGATCAGTCAACATTTATTGAGTACCCATACATGGGGCACTGAATTAGAAGGCGGGAAAATTAGGAGCTTATTTAGGGAGAAAAGAAGTCAAAATAAACTAGCACCACTAGACAATAATAAAAGAGGTATCATAAAGCAGCATGTCGGCTCATTTGTTCCCTTTTTTCCCTGGATTTATTTTAGAGAGAGAGAGATCGAGAGAGCACACATGAGCAGGGGGAGAGGGAGAAAGAATCTCAAGCAGATTCCCCACTAAGTGCAGAGCCTGACATGGGGCTCAACGTGGGGCTCAATCTCACAACCCTGAGATCATGATCTGAGTTGAAAACAATAGTTGGACACTCAGCCGATGGAGCCACCCGGGAGCCCCATACTCATGTGTTCCTTCTTGCCTCTCTGCTAGGGCACTGCTGTAGCAGAGAACTGTCTTGCAGGTACCCGGGGCAGAAATACTAGAAAGCATAAGGTGCCTACTGAGCTTGAGAGTGCTGAAGCCAAGGAAGTGTAGGACATGATGTACGTGTGTGTGTGTGTGTGTGTGTGTGTGAGTGTGAGAGAGAGAGAGAGAGAGAGAGAGAGAGAGAGAGAGGGGAAGAGAGAAAGAAGATGAGAGGGTCAATATAGAAGGTATCACATCTATTCAACATCTATTTACTGACCGCCTACCATGTGCCAGGTACTAGGGCTACAACAACAAACAAAACACGCCAGGTCCCCACACTCATGAAGGGTAAATTCTACTAAAGGAAACACACACACACAAAAGTACACAACACACAAATACCGTAGTTAGAGCTAGACACTTGAATACATAGAGGAGGAAGGCATGGGTTCATGCCCAGGAGCACAGTCCAGTGAGATATGGTTATGGGAAGAAATGTAGTGGGGAGAAATGAAGTCAGACTGGGACAAGCCTATGGAGGCTAATGTGGCAGTCTGGTACAGTAAAAACCTGAAAAGCCATTATCTGCTTAATTTGCTTTCATCCTCAGTGCATAAGCATTATTGAAAAAGTCACTAAACCACAAAGCCAAAAACCTAAGCTTTTCAACCCGGCTCCTTCTTCTATTATCATCACCAGCATCACCATCATTACCACCAACACCATAATCGTCATCACCATGACCATCACCACCATCACCACCACCACCAGCATCATCACCTGCATCATCACCGTCACCACCACCTCATCCCCCACTGTGCCCACTATGTGTCAGCCAAAATAAACTACCTGCGCCTCCCTAAACAAGCTGTAGTGGGGACAGTTTGGAGCCCTAACCCACTGCTCACTAGCTGCATGACTTTGGGCAAATGACTTCTCCATGACCACTTTCCTCATCTTGTCTCACGGGTTACGGAGACAATTGTGAGAGCCCATGTGAACATCTAGTATAGCAACTGACACTAAGTATTCAACAAATGTTATCTATAAGGAACACCTGGAAAGCCTGTTAAAAATGCAGATTCCTGGATACCATTGAGAGTTCTGCTCAGTCTAGCATGGGATGTAGGCACCTGCACTGTAAGCATCCAGGTAATTGTGAAGCAGGCAGATTACAGACCGCTGCCCTACTCTCTCCCCAGAAAGCCTTTGGTTCTGATACTTCCTGTCCTGGGAATACTAAGGCCCACTCCCCTACCAGGGCTCAGCTGAGCTGTCAACAACTCCTAGAAGCCTTTCCTGCCATTCTGAAATTTGTTCCTTCTTCCCCACTGTTCCCTCCTCAAGTCTGACTCCGGGGTCCCTCCTCTGCGATCTTACAGCCCCATACATACTTCCATAAGACAACTTCTCATTATGCTGCATCATTTGTGCCTCCAACTCTGCTGTGAGCTCTGAGGGGACCATCTTATTCATCTTTGCATGGCACAGAGCAGATATTCGACCATTAAAACCCATGCAAGCTAACCTCTGCTGCCAATTAGCAACAGTTGATAATGTTTATTTATATCTTTTTGACTCCCTCTACACTCTCACAACAGCTCTTCTGAGTCCTTTCCGTTCTCTTCAATCCCACCATGTCTGTCTCCCTCATCCATAAAAGTGACTGCGACCCGACCCTGACTCCACTAAGAAGGTTGAGCCCACAGACAACTTGATATAACCTGAATGCCTTTAAATTCTTTTCTCCATTCCAAGTTTCTCACTCATCCCTCACTCAATCCCTTCAGCTTCACAGGATGAAGGGTACCTTCTCCTATGCAAAGCCAACTTTCTTTCTCCCCTTGACCCCACCCAGCCTGCCTCCCCCAGGACTTGGCTTCATCCTCAGCTCTTCTGCTGCTTCCCTCTCTCCCCGACGACTGACTCACCAGCTCCTGCAAACACCAAGACAAAACAGGACAACAAAATCCTCCTGCTAGGTACATCTATTCATCACAGGCCTCTCTTTTACACCTCTCAAAACAGCAACACCACATCCCACTTTACCTTTTTTATATACTTTTTCAATTTAAATTCAACTAGCCAACATACAGTACACGATTAGTTTCAGATGTAGAGTTCAATAATTCATCAGTTACTTACAACACCCAGTGTTCATCACATCACATGCCCTCCTTAATGCCCGCCCACCCAGTTACGCCCCCACCCACTTTACTTTCTTTCGAGTCCTTTCCCCTTTGTAGTCACGCTGCCGTTCTCACTGTGCTGAAACACGGCTGCCCGCAGGGGCCTTTCCTCAGTCCCTTCTACCCAGCTGTGCTGCAGCACGTGGCGTATGGTCTGCCCACGTCCTTCTCGACATCCTCTCTCCCCAGAACCCTTCGGGTCCTCTTACTACGGCTCTGACCTGTTCCATCTCTATGCTGTTCTCTGCGAGCCCCCACATGTTAATGTCCCTTAAGATTCAGCCCCTGAGCCTTCTGTTTCCCTTGACAATCACACCTATTCTCAGCTTTCATCTGTTCTAAGCAGACAGCTCCTAAATGTGAAACTTTAGCTTTGACCATCACTTCCACATGTCCAACTTTCTGCTAAACGTCTCCAACTGTATGACCCCTCAACTTTGAATCTCTAAAACTTACCCCATCATCTCACCCCCAGCTCTACACCTTATTCTGAGTTCCCTATTTCTTTATGGAAAGCTTAGTTTCTGATATGTAAAGTTTGGAGCATTGGCACAATCTCCTGGTTTGAGATCAGGGTGGGATGCAAGGAAAACTGATGATGTCACCTATAAAGAGCGCTGGGAGAGGATAACATCAGCCAACGCAAGAATACAGAAAGGGAAAGCATTACGTCAGGTGGTGGGGCCCTGTCCCGTGTTGAATCCTCAAGGGAACTGAACAGCCAAACGATGGAGCAACCAGACACCTACCCCTGTCCCATCGGTGGCTTGAAAAGAAAAGGATTATTGGCTTATTCTTATTATCTCTCATTTACTATTTACTATGGGTCAGGAACCGTGCTACGCACATTCTATCCACTAACTCAAACAATGCTACCAGAACCCTATTATCATCATTTTATAGGTGAGGAAATTAAGAAATGGGGAGTTTAAGTACCTAGCCCAAGACCATGAAACCACTGTGTTCCAAAGCCAGGATTTAAAGCCTGGTTCCTAACCATGGAGCCCGTGCTCTTAGGCTATGCTATGGCCCATGAGAAAAAGGACATTAAAAAGACAACACAAAACCTTCCTCTATAGACTTAAATGCTAAACAGCAGCAAATATTCTGAATCTGCTTTAGACATTTTCCAGCTACACAGAAATAACATGCACAATTATGAACTCTTCCACAATTTACGCTGACTGTAAAAATCTTAACTCTTTCAAACTACTTGGTATAGTTCTCTAATGGCTTCATGACGTCAATCCTGTACCTTCCCAACAAGATTACAGAGAGCTCTGGAAAAACAACTTACGTGTTATATTCCTCGTGTGTCCTGTGAATAACAACTACAAATAAAAATGTATCATGTACCTAAGATCAATACTAAATGGCACATATTTATAAAATGTTTCTAATATGCTAGCCACTATGCTAAGCCCTTTACCCACATCCCTTTAATTCTCACGCTCATTTCATACTTAATTCACACTCATTTAATTCTCATGATAAATGCAGGATAAACACTACTATCATCCTCATTTTATAGATGAAGACAAGGAGGCACCTGGAGGATTAAAGACAGCTACAACTCTGACATTCTGATTCCAAGGGGAGACGGGATCTAGGTCTCTCCTGCCTCGAATCTGAGCAGCCTCTGCCTTAACCAGTGGAACAGGCAAAAGCAAGGGTGCAAAGCTGTGCTCATTTCTGGGCTGAGGTCCTAAGAGCTGAGAGCTGCCACTGTCTTTCTTCTAGAAAAGGGACTCTGGAGGCCTGAGTCCTCCGTAAGGCGCCCAACTAGAGAGAATACGTGGTGCCCAAGAAGGACTCGGCTGAGCCCAGCCTTCCAGCGCCCCCACCCAGGTACCAGATAGGGGAACAAAGCCACACCCGACACCAGTGGAATATCACACAGAGCTGAAGAACAGCCCAGTGGAGCCCTGCTGGAATTCCTGGCCCACAAAACTGTGAGATAAAATAAATTTTGGAGTCATAAAGTTTTGGGGTAGTTTGCTGCAACGCAAGAGATAACCTGACCGGTTACAGAGAAGACGGACATAGCTAATAAGTAAGACAGTAAGAGGCAGAGTCAGGGTTTAAACGCAGGGAGGGGCTCCAAAGCCCACATGCTTAACCACTACTCTGAGTTACAAGTGACAGACGAAAGGCCTTCCTTGGATCAAATCAGCAGCCCCTCCAGTCTACCACCCATGTCTGACCGCCCAGGTAAGCACAGCACATATGAGGAGGAATGCGTGCTTGGTGTGACGCAAAGAGCACAGACCTGTCTCCACCTCTGCAGCTACTCACTCTGTGGTAAGGAACAAACATCTTCTGTGGTAAAGACTGTTGTATTGATCCTCGTATCTCTGGTACCTACAAGAGCGCCCTGGACACAGTAGGTGCTCAATACATAGCTTCTGGATGGGTGGAGACTCTGGGCTTCCATTTTCAGATATGTAAAAATGGAGGGGTTCCCCCACTGGGTTAGGTAATTTCTAAAGTATCCTCCTGTTTTATTTTTTAAAAACATTTTATTTGTTTATTTTTAGAGAGAGAGCATGAGTGAGCACATGCGCAAGTGGGGCATGGCGGGGGAGAGTGAGAGGGAGAGAATCTTAAGCACGCTCCACACACAGTGCAGAGCCTTACATGGGGCTTGATCTCACAACCCTGAGATTGTGACCTGAGCGGAAATCAAGAGTTGGACACTCAACCAATGGAGGCAGCCAGGCGACTCAGTGCCTTCCTGTTTTAAATGCTACAAATCTATACCAAAAGTGTGATGGTAAAAAGAGGGACTGAATGGCATCAAAAGGAATGAAAATATGGGAAAGAGAGAAAAACACAAGAAAAAGCTTAAATGTGAACGAAGAGATGCTTTTAAAAGGAGTAAGAGCCAGAACGGAATTTTATTCTGTAGAGAGGCTCCTAGAGCAAAGACCCTTCTGTTCTGTGGAAGACTTTACCAACTGGTGAAATGTAGAAGTTTGTTCCCTGGGGCCATTCATGGATCACTTCTCCAAGGGTCCACAGTTCACACACCTCAGCACCCAGCCTGCCTTACCATGGTCCTACCTCCGTCTTTGGCCATGATGGTTTTCAAATGGCTTATTCCTAATCCGCACCCTCCTCCCCGAACCCCAAACCCCATGACAAGAACAATGGCTTCAAGCAAGCCAGCCTGGTTCTGGCCTGAGCTCTACATTGACTCTACGACGCTACGCAGGCCAATGTGGTTGAACTGCTACCGTGTGCCTGACATGTGCAAGACATTGTTGTGAGGAGGAAATGCTGATAAGGTGAGTGAGATCTGTTCCCTGTCTCAGTTTTCACATCATTCACCTAACTTTACAGACTGTCACTACATGCCAGACACCGAGGGTACAAGAGAGAAAAATTCACATGTGGTCACCTACACCTTCAGGAAGCGTCAGTCTACAGGAGTGAACGAACAATTCAACTCCCTCCATTCTGACCTCAGTCTGTACTTTCTGATTATGTTCTTCTTTCTAGCTCATCTCTTAACTTAGGCAAAAGACCCTGCAGGCAAAGCATCCCCTGATGGAAACCGAAACTACCCCATCAAGCCGTAAGGACTGCCCTGAGCCAGGAAGACCCCACCTGACTGACTCCAAGACAACGATGGACTTGACCTTCAATGCCCACCTGCACATATCCAATGTTTGTCCCAGATTTTCTTTAAGATAAACCTGGAAGCACTTCTGAGACTCTGGAGACAGTCTTTGGGAAGCTAGTCTGCTATCTCCTCTGTGTTGGCCTCCCTGAGATAAATCCCCTTCTTGTTTCACCACCACCCATCTCTCTGCCTTTGGATTTTGTCAGTGGTCTGTGTGGGACCCCCAGAGCCAGGTGCTCTTGTACCCCGATGCCCCAGACACATGAGAAACAAGAATAGCCATTTCCTGGAGATACTGAGTGAGAGAAGTACAAATTAATCTGAGAGAGGAGGGTGAGGGAAAACCTCAAGGAACAGACGTGTGCTGAAAACCTGGGTTACAGAGAAAGACTGAAGAAAGTGCCCCCCCCCCGGGTTTCCAGGGGGAGCAAATGAAAAAACAAATGCAAGAGAGTGTAAACAAGAATGAGGCACACATATTTGCCTGGCACACAAAAAACCTCAAGCACCTGCTTTTTTAAAACCTCGAGGCCATGCTATCACTTCTGTTGGAAAACGTTTTCTTCCTTGTCCATTCTGGTGAATTCCTTGTGTGATGGGCTGAATCGTGTTCCCTCCAAAATCCCTATGTTGAAACCCTAAACCCCAGTAACTCAGAATATTTCTGGGTTGGAGATTCGGTCTTCAGAGAGGTAACTAAGTTAAAATGAGGCCATTAGGGTGGACCCTAATCCAATCTGACTGATGTCCCCGTAAGAGGAGATCTGGACACAGAGACACCAGGGGTGCTCCTGCACAGAAGAAAGGCCCGGTGAAAACGAGGCACAAGGGTGGGTGTCTGTGAGCCGAGCACTGCAGCCTCAGGAGAAACCAATCCCGCTGCTACCTTGATCTTGGACTTCCAGCCTCCAGAACTGCGAGAAAATAACCCGTCGGCGGCATTTCGTCATGGCGGGCCTGGCCCGCAAAGGGATGCACTCCCTGCTCCAGGCCCAAACCCCTCGCCTCGGGAGCGAGACCTCCCTCACCGTCCTCGCCGCCCCGGGATTACCGTAGTTCACAAACCCTGCTCACACCCCTTCACCAGCTAGTCACTCGGTTAGGCACGCTCACTGACCAGCCCCGTGTGCCAGCCCCGTCTCGGGGGCCGCAAAGAGCAGCTAAACCACGAAGCGGCAGGCGCTGTGCCGAGTGCCCTACGTTCGCCGCCGCCCGAACCGGACCCGGGACGGCGTCCCTGCGCCCGCGGCACGCGCGCGCTCAGCTCACACGGAAACGAGGCCGCGCGGGGCCAGGGGCGCCGTGGTGCTCAGCACCAACCGGACTACAGGGTGGCGGGAGGGGACCGGGAGCGCGCCCCGGGGCGGCGGAGGCGGCGCGGGAACGGCACGGGGGCGCAGGCTCCGCTCCGGGCCCGGGGGCCGCAGCCAACTCCCGCGCGACCCTCGCGCTGCCCGGGGGCGGGGGCGGCTCCGGGCCCCGCCCGCTCTCCCGGCCATTCCCACTGCACCGCGCCGGGCCCCCGCGCCCCCGCGAGGCCGGTCCCCGGCCCGGCAGCTACCTACCCTCAGAGGCCGCTCCTGCCCCGTCGCCGCCTTGCTTCACCTGCCGCCGCCACCGCCCTCAGCGCCGCTCGCTCCAGGGCTCCGGCGGCCGCCAAACCATCCCGAAAACGCCCCCTCGGCCGGCCGGATCCGCCTCCGGCTTCCGGGGCCGTCACTTCCGCCGGGAGTGTGGCCGCGGCGCGCAGGCGCGCGAGGCGGCCCGGCGGCGAGCGCGGCGCCGAGACGCTCTGGAGGGAGGCGGCTGTGGCGCTGGCCAGGCGGCGGCTTTTCCACGTGCTCCTCGCGGCCGGTTGAAGGCGTTGGCGGGCGCTGGCTGAGAGGTGAGCGGCGGCGGCCCAGAGGTCCGACCCGGGAGGCTGCGGCTCCGGAGCGGTTGGTGGGGCCGCTGCCTGCGTCTCCACCATTAGAGCCCCTCCTTGGGCTTACCCACGGAAGGAGGAGGCGGTCCGTTCAGACCTCCCTCGTACTCTGGGGCAGCGCACGGAGTCCTGGATTTAGGATGACCGATTCTTCCCGGTTCTAAGACGGAAAGGTCCTCGTGCCGGGAACCCCGTCTGTCCAGGGTCACCGCGCGGGACTGGGCTTCAGCATTGCTGCGTGTTGGGGACAAGGCTCTCGTCTTCCCTGAGGCTTGGGGAGCTCCGCCCCTAAGGAGGAGGCCTAGGGCACAGTGCTTGAGACCACCGACTTAGGGCCGCTGTAGGTAACTGTCCGGGAGTCCAGGTTTGCCGCTCACTGGATGTGCGACCTTCTGCAAGTTACTTAATCGTTTTGTGCTCCGTGTCTTCGTCTATCAGAAGGGAATACTATAGAACCTAACTCGGAGAAGTGTTGCAAGGAATACATGAGCCCAAATTTATTAACCACCTAGGACAGGGCTTGGCACCTGGACCAGTAAATGTCAGGATTTTCTGCAGCACCTACCCTCTGGGGAGACAGGTGGGGTGTACTTGCAAGGCTCACTTCCCTGAAGAGGGCTCACTTGGGACTCACACAGCACCCCCAGGCCCCCAGTGCCTAGCACAGTGTCTGACACGTGGTAGACTTCCACGGATGTTACACCAGTGAAGGGATGCTGGTGATGTGTAGTGCGTGGGGAGGTGGAGAGACATGGCTCAACTTGCCTCCTGTGCTCATCTGTTCAGTGGAGCTAGATGTACCTACTCATAGGATGAATGCACATGGAGAGCCTCCTCACCTCACATTCAGGGGCTTAGGCAAGATGGTGGACAGTGTGTACTTCTCTGTCCTTCCCTTGCACCATACTCTTGGTTTCTTGTAAATTCTACCCCTGGAAGGGGCTCCTGACCCCTTGTTTCACGGATGGGAGAACCTGAAGTTCAGAGGGGACAGTGACTTGTTGGAGGTCACAGGGCTCCTTGGGGATTGTGCTGAGGTTGCCAGCCTGGCCCCCCAAGTGGGCTGTTTTAGCGGTGGTGGTGGGGTTTAGGTCTGTGTGCACATGTCTGTGAGAGAATGTTTTGAGAATAGTGAATGTAGTTTTTGTAAAAATAAACAATATAAAAATGTAGAGGCAGGAAGGTTTAAAGAGAACTCCAAATTGCTATTCCAGAACTAAATGTGAGGTCCTTGTATTGGGGAACAGAGTGGTAGAGTAGGCCCCCATGGGGCGGGGAGCCAGAGGAGATGAGTGAATTAATGAAGCTAGATGAGTGAGGGTCATGTTTAAGAGACATGGGTTTAGGAGGGGACTGGGTGTAATAGCATTGATGGGCAAATTAATAGGTCATAAGAAATCCTTTCTACCATTGGGTAAGGATGAATCTTTCCTATCTCCTATTAGATATTAGACCCATTTTATAGGTGAACAGAATCTGGAAAGTTAGGATAGCTTGAGGTCATTTTTCATTGGCAGGTGCAGGCTCCAGCTCAGATCTCTGGCCCTGAGTCAACAGAACATTCAACAGAACGTGGCCACCATCCTGTTAAGAGGAGCCTGAGGTGCCCTGAGTCCCTCACAAGTTCCCAGCCCTTTATTGTTGCCACTTGCTCACCTCAACTCAGCCTCATTTTCAAACACCTGACATTTTCAACTGTGACACGGGTGGTGTCCTTGCTCAATGTGTGAGGACCTTAGAATCCTTTCAGTGTAAAATGGAAGGTCATTGTAGAGTCTTTTTGTTGTTGTTGTTGTTGTTTTTCTTTGGGGATGAGGGTCTCAGGGTCCCATGTGCTGAGTAATGGCCAAGCAAATGGCCACAAACATGACAAGTCAAGATGACAAGGCATGGCAGAAGCTTGGGCTTGTCTCAGGCCACCTCTCCCACTCCCTGTGTCTCCAGCCTAATCACTTAACCTCTTTGAGCCTCCATTTTCTCTTACAGATGCTGGGGTGGTGGTGGGATCACACCTGTTCTGGAGGTGTTGGGTGCAGTTATGATGGTTAATGTGAAATGGCTATATGGAGAACTAATGATCATATTCTGTAATACATCATC
Source organism: Eumetopias jubatus (assembly GCF_037043125.1). NCBI lineage: Eukaryota > Metazoa > Chordata > Mammalia > Carnivora > Otariidae > Eumetopias > Eumetopias jubatus. The sequence goes on along the minus strand of NW_028274808.1, from coordinate 196,109,509 downwards.
TTTTTCTTGGGTTATGGTATCTGCTGAGAGCTCAGTAAGTTGACCAGACAGATGAGTAGACAGCCAAAAGCTCACACAGGGGCTAGTCTCCTTTGGGGAAGGCACCCAGGTGTATCTGGATTCTGATGCACACTTGGCATTGACCAAAGGTCTGCCGAAATGAATTACAGTGACTTACCTGGGGTGAGAACCCGAGTATGCTCTTGACCAGTGCATGAACACTGCTCTCTCTTTTTTCATGTGTCCACATCTCTAGAAGGAAGAGCACAAAGAATCTCCATGGCTGTACTGGGACCTGGCCTGCTGTCAGAGAGCTGGGGAGCCAGGGAAGGAAAAGGGGATCCTTATTTAGGCTCAACCCCATAAAGAATGCCATCATGTCTTTACACTTGGGACTAAAGGTTGAAATATATAGTATCTGAGCCCTGCAGACAGCGTGTCATAAAAGTCTTTTTTTTTTTTAAGATTTTATTTTATTTATTTGAAACAGAGAGAGAGAGAGAGAGCACAAGAGGGGATAGGGTGAGAGGGAGAAGCAGACTCCCTGCGGAGCAGGGAGCCTGATGCGGGACTTGATCCCAGGACTCCGGGATTATGACCTGAGCTGAAGGCAGTTGCTTAACCAACTGAGCCACCCAGGCGCCCCATAAAAGTCCTAATACAGCTTGTTTCCAGCTTTCCAAATTTCTGAAGTGTAAATGTTACAAATTTACCAAAAATATCCATATGAAAGTTTATTTAAAGTTCTTTCACATTTTGTGAAATTTGAGTAAGTTTCATTTTTTGTTCTAGGCAGTGCTTGCTATCTTCCATTAGAGGGACTGACTTTTCAGAAGGCATCTTTTTGTAAGCTTGTAGCATTTACGCTTCTGCAGTTGTTAAGCCTGCACTAAGGCTTGGGCCCCCCTGTCCGCCGTGCAGTTAGGTTCGGAGCTTGCTGTCCTTGCAGCCCCCCTCCCCACGTGTTTACTGCATACAGGAAAGGTGTTCAGATATGAGGCATCATCAAGGTGACTCTTGGCTAACGCTGGGATGTCCTCAGGGCTCTAAATAAGGGAGGGGTAAGCTCCTTACGAACCTTATCTCGTTAACAAACAGGTGGCCACACTGTCCCTATTTGAGATCAAGTGTAAAAATGCAGCAGTGGTTCTAAAAATCCCTGAGGCGCTGAGAGACTGAGTTGTGACTTTCCCACAAGCTACCCCTTCTGCTTAAAAAGGAAAACCCCTCTAAATGTGAACATTTGCCACAAAAGACCAAATGAAAAGGGTCGAAGGGTATTTTTCCAATGGGACATGTGACCAAATTCTAATCCTCTTCTGAATTGATGTTTACACCGTGCATGGCTAATCCCCACAGAGATAACATGTTTTGCACAGATATTCCGAGCATCTTTTTTGTCAACATCACTGGCTTCTTTCAGTTGATACGTTTTGTTTCCGGCCATCTTTCCTGGGCCTTGAATTCCTGACGTTCCATGACACACTGAGTCTCCCAGTTGGCTCTCAAAGCTTGCCAAAACCACCTCCCCTCCCCTCCCCTCGTCCCTCGAGAAACAGAACAGACTTCTGCAATGAAAGTCAGAAAGCTCTAGGCCATAGCTTAAGTTCGAGGGGGTATTTTTCATCATTGGGTTTCATAATGAAAGTACTTTTAAATTTTTCAGCAGATAATTTGGCTTAATGCAGCTGCTTGTACCTTGTGGTTACAATGGCCATCCATTTCTTGGTGACGAATTAACGATTTGCTCTGGTTCTTACACAAAAGTGCCCCCACAGACTACTGAATAACGTGTTGGTTCTCGTTCTGGCCTTTGTTTCCCCTTGTGAGGCAGAGCAGCTGGCCATCTCGTCTGCCATTGAGCGGCCATCTGCGGCCTGCAGAACGCAGGGTTGGAGGGAGCTGGGTCATAGCCCACGTGATGGCAGCTCCCCAGCACTTGTGACTAGCTGACCATCTTTACGATAACCAGATGAGAGATGATCGTGGTTGCCTCGCATCCCAGAACAATCACGTTTGCTTCCATCTGGATTGGGTGCGAGCCTGCAGCTGACCACATGTCCTCCCTTGCCACACTCATGGCAAGCTGTACAGGGGAACCTGGAGCCGGGGACCTGCCTTTGTGTGTAGCGTATCAGGCAAGCTGATGTCCGACAGTGCCCCACAGGGCAAGAGGCTTCCACGAGAGACAGCTGGGCCTTTGTAAACCCTGGGGTTGCAGCCAGGATGTACATTTCCATTCAGGGCTAAAGACAAGGGAACAGCCCTGACAGTGACCCAGAACATGGGAGTGGAAGAGAGCATGATTTCGTGCATGGGAATTCTCTTGTGAACCCAATTGCTCATCTGTGCTAAAGGATTTCTGTATGAATCAGAGTGCACCAGTTTACCTGACCCTCACCTTCGCCTTTATAATGAGGAGGAAAAAGGTACTGGATCAAACAGTTGTCAGTATTTTTGCTGTGAAACTCATTTATAACATAAGATGACAATATTCTTTAAGGATGTAGTGATTAAAAAATTATGTAGCCATGGAAAGTTACTGTGATTCCTGTAGTACTTTTGGATGAATTTGTGTTTTGTTGAGCACAGGAATGTTTCCATGAAATCTGTAAATTGTGGTTATGTATTTGCAACAGACATACTAAATCTCGGAGCAATGCTTGGGACATGTGGGTCTGTGAATGCCGTCCAGTAATTCAGTGCCCAGCAGCTGGGACACCTTGATACATGGTTCCACTTCTTTATTGATCTGATAAGAAGCCACATGAAGGAGGCCCCTCCCTCACCTACTCCCTGTCCACTAAAACTGAGGGGCACATCCTCATCTTTAACACCTGTGGATACATAGTCATGCCTATATGAATGTTTTCTGTGCTTTGAGAAATATTTAGACCTCTTCATTTTCTAATCCTTCCCTGAATTCCCCCCTCACTATGTTCTGAAATAATTTGACAGTTCACATCTAAAGGCAAGGGGGAGGCGGGCAAGCGAGCTTAACATTAGAAAAGGAAAGACATTTTGCTTAATGCCTCTAAAACTTCTGGAGAGCCAGCCTGCCAAATTTAAATCCTGGGTCTGCTATTCTGTGACCTTGGAGAAGTAACTTAATCTCTGTTTCCATTTGCCATGTAAATTGTGCACAGTAACAGTCCTTCCCCCACAGGGTTGCTGTGAAGATTAAATAGGGTAATATGTATAAAGCTCTTAGAACAGGCCCGCACATGGTAAGCACGTGCTTAACAAATGTCAGCCACTATTACTGTTAGTAATAACTTTACTTACATGCTGGTAGAGTTTTATGTAGTTTGCTAATCAACTTTGATTCTGTTTTTTGTAGCTATTTTATGTGAAATTATGGTTGAAAAGTGAGCTGTATGATTGTTTATTGGGAATAGAAGTTTCAGATTACAATGATAATTATTTTTTCCTTTCTTTTAATTTTCTCTTAGGACAAGACTTCAAACCTACCTTGGATAGAGAATACTTAACCATTTAGCTAAAAATGGTATTTTTTACATGCAATGCATGTGGTGAATCAGTGAAGAAAGTACAAGTGGAAAAGCATGTGGCTATTTGCAGGAACTGTGAATGCCTGTCTTGCATTGACTGTGGTAAAGATTTCTGGTAAGTTCTACATAATTCATGTAGATCAAAGTAAAGGTCCAGACCAGTTTTAGAAGCCCTGGCCCCATGAAGCCTTAAAAAAAAAAAAAAAAATGGAGGCAAGTTTAAGGAAAGAAATTAAGAAAAAAAATTGCTTTACAGCCTATTTGCTTTCTAAGGACGGTCCAAAGAGAAGACAGAGGGAGGGGGGCTGAGGATGTCTGGAGCATCTGGTCTGTCGGTGGCACTCAGTGACACCTCCTAGCCACCATTACCAGACCCTGAGGGGTGACCACCCATCATAAGGCTTCAGGAGTACGGTGCGCTGGTCACACAAAGAGCTGGATTTATAAACCGGAACAAGAGCTGACTCATTTACAGCAGCGGGGGCCTCGGGGGAGACTGGGTCCCCCCTAGAAGTTCACAGAATATGGTAGGAGTGAGCTCCTGCCCCCGAGTGTGTCAGGTACTTCCACTGAGGCGTCTCTGGAAAGGTGAGGACTACGGGGTGGGGGCAGGACAGATCTTTGACTTGCTTGCCTACTCTTTCCTGAGGTGGGTCATTATTTGCAGACGGCTCACCTCAGTCTTCTGCTGAGTCCCCTTCAGCTTCACACGGTTTACGTGCAAAGGCAGCTTTTGGTACATCGGCCTCAGTGTCCTCTGTGGTGTTTGGAAGACATTTGCTAAAAGTCCATTTTAATTTCATTCTAGAGCAGTGATTTTTTAAAAACAATTTTTGGAAACTGCTAAAGACTTTGTTGATAACTAATCCTGGGAGGAAGCCTAATCTATAAAACACGTGAAAATTGGGTTGTTTCTCATTGAGGCACCTGGTCCCAAACATTTCCCCAAGGATCCCATGGAGCTTCAAAATGATCGTAGGAGACAGAATCGAGTCTCCTTGTTTGCCAAGACTTGCAGATCTAGAACTTTCTAGTGACAAGATACCACCATTTTACTCCAGCTTTTAACTTATTCTACAACGAATTAGTGATGGCCTACTATATTACCAGAAAATCATAGAGATTTCGTTACTTTAAGCTAAAGCTACCCCATTGCAGAGAATTACTTTTCTTTCTTATATTCTATATATACTCACTTAGGACCAAAAAAAAAAAAAAATACTGCATTTCAGTGGGGTTTAAGACATTTGTATAAAAATGGGTAGAAAGTTTGGGGGCGGGCTTTATATTGAACAGTCTGGAGGAACGAGGTGATAAGCATAGTAAAACTGTGGCGTGCAGAAGGCAGGAGCAGCATGTGAGCATCAGATGGAGCCTCCAGTTGGAGAACCAGTCTGATGGTGGAACTTTCTATCACATTGAAGGGGTGATGACTACAAAAACCACGTCAAGTGCATCAGTGAAGAACAGAAGTATGGTGGCAAAGGTTATGAAGGTAAAACCCACAAAGGCGATATTAAACAGCAGGCATGGATTCAGGTAAGGTCTTTCTAATTCATCAGGTAGCTTCTTCTGACATCTTCCACTTTCTCTGGAAGCCTAAGAACAACTACATCATACGTGCAGGCAAGACGCAGAAACCTCATGTCTTGGGACAGAATGAGGTTTTGAACAACTGAATCAATGACAAAGAGTTCTTTATTTCTCTGTTAATACAGTTGTGGTGTATTTTGTCTTTGACCCATATGTTTTGCAGACTTCTCGCAAAAACGTTTTAGAATTCTCACTATCTTTTCCTTGGCTATGAGACTGAATGGAAGCTTTCTAATCTTTATCTGCTTCTAGTGATAATTCAGCTTTTATCACGTAAACCATGTTGTAATCTGCGACACCTCTGAGTCATCAGAATCGGGCAAAATAAAGATATTTTCATAAATATAAGGAATTTTCTACTTAAATAAAATGGAAACATGCACAGTAAAAATGGCAAAAGCAGCAAAATCCCTAATTCACTGAGAGATGGTACCCACCATTTACAGAACAGATAGCAGGAAGGATTCAGAATAGAAGGTAGGAGAAAGAAAAGACAGGGGCGCCTGGGTGGCTCAGTCAGTTAAGCGTCTGCCTCCGGCTCAGGTCATGATCTTAGATTAAGGTCCTGGGATCGAGCCACGAGTCGGGCTTCCTGCTCAGCAGGGAGTCTGCTTCTCCCTCTCCCTCTGTCTGCCACTCCCCCTGCTTGTGCTCTCTCCCGCCTTCTCTCTCAAATAAATAAGTAAAATCTTAAAAAAAAAAAAAAAAAAAAGAAAAGACAAATGCTGTCTTTGTGGAAGTTCTCTATTCTAGAAACCAAGTAAATAATAGTTAGTTCCCCTTAATGTTAGAGTTTAAATGTGAGTTTTCTGGTATTCACTATCTTACTGAGTTGGCAAACTCCTGGGAGGGAAAATCCTCCATTCACAAAGGACTAACTAGGTGCCCGGTGCAGATTGAGAAACTCCTTTTTTGAACGAAGATGTTTAGACCGGTGACCATCAGCCTCACTCTTGGGCTCGTACTATATCTTGATCCCCCTCAGGAAACAGATGACATCCTAGGCCCCAAGCTTGCGGTACCTGGGTGTAGGAGTGCTACCAAGTCTTGAATGAAATCCTCTAAAGGCAGGGGTCCACAGGCTGCAGCCCAGTACAGCCACGCCCATTTGCCTACATGTTGTATGTTGTTACTTAGAGCTACCAGGGCAGCATTGAGTAGTTGGGACAGAAACCAGGTGGTCTGCAAAGCCTAAAATCTGTACTACCTGGCCCTTTACCGTAGAGGTTTGCTAGGGCCTGCTGTAAACTGTCAGGCTTCAGTCGCGCTGTCACTGTATTCTAGATCAAGAGCTGTCCTTCAGCTTCTGTCCTGGTGCACCTGCCCACCAGCCATCGGACTCCTCCCTGAGCCCTTAGCTGACCGTGTGAACAGATGGATGAGGCTAAATGTGGAATGCTGGGAGAATAAACTGAGCCGGCTATGAACTCTCCTGACAGCTGGACTCGGGGGTTTTGTTCTTTTCTTTCAATACTAAACCCTTCAGTTTTAAAGACAGAATTTTGGAATCCTGTCAGTGTTATTGTTCTCAGAGCATCGTTCTAGATGTCTCTGTGCTCACAGAGTGGATAGATGGGTCAGGGAGAGGTCGCCCGCTTGCTTGGGCCATGGTGTTTTCCTCCGAGCTTTGTCACCAGTGCCCTGTTCTCTTCTGACACCCGTGCCATTCTGGCCAGTGCCCAGCCAGCTTGACTGAGTCCTTGTTCACCTGTGTCCTTGCCTCGGTTTGTTTTTCTGCCTGAGGGCCTGGAGAGTCTTTGTCCCACCCTTCTCTAAGTCTCCTGTATCCGTTTCTTCTGGTCTGTTTATATGTAGCTTTCTTCCGAACGCAGACCGTTGCCCTGCATTATGTTATATTGATTTGTCCTGTCGGCTCATGGGTGACCATCTGTCTTGGGTGCTGTCATTGCCTTGCTTTAATAACTATCTTTCTCCTCTGCCTTCACTGAGATTGCCATAAGCATTTCCTAGGTCACTAATTTAATTTTCATCTCTGTTCTGTTCTTGCCATTTCAGATTTATTTATTAGGTCTTAATGCAGCTTGTCGTCTTGGTCCTCAAGTAATTTCCTAGTCTGTAATAGTCATTTTTGTTTGATTCTTTTGTTCACTTTTGGTTTATTTTCTTTTTTTTTTCCAAGTTTTTAAAAAATTGCAAGTTACACATGACATAGCATTTACCACTTTAACCACTTTTAAGTATACAGTTAAGTACATTCACACTGTTGTGCAACCATCACCACCATCCATCTCCAGAACGTTTTCATCTTCCCAAACTGAAGCTCTGTCCCTGTCAAACACTAACTCCTCATGTCCCCCCTCCCCAGCCCCTGGCACCTACCATTCTGCTTTCTCTCTCTCTGAATTTGACTACTCTAGGGGCTTCATATAAGTGAAATCATACAATATTTGCCCTTTTGCACTGGTTGACATGTCCATCATTATGCCAGTGCCAAGCTTTTGTGATTACGCTAGCTTTGTGCTGAGCTTTGAAAATCAGAAAGCATGAGACCTCCAACTTTATTCTTTTTCAAGATTATTGTAGCTATTTGGTGTCCCTTCAGATTTCATGTGAATTTTAGGATGGAGTTTCCTATTTCTGCAAAAAACCCACAAATGTCAATTGGATTTTCATAGGATTGCATTTGAATCTGTCCATCACTTTGGTTAGTATTGCCATCTTAATATTAAGTCTTTCAACCCACACGATGTCTTTCCATTTATTTGTGTCTTCTTTCTTTATTTTTTAAATCATCTTTTTTTATTAAGTAATCTGTACATGCAACGTGGAGCTTGAACTTACAAACCCGAGATCAAGAGTCACACGCTCCTCCAACTAAGCCAGCCAGGAACCCTTATTTGTGTCTTCTTTAAATTCTTTCGATAACGTTTACAGTTTTCAGCATATAAGTCTTTCCCCTCCTTAATGATTGTTTATTTTTGAGTATTTCATTCTTTTTGATGTTATTTTAAATGGAGTTGTTTTCTTAATTTCAGTCTCAGAGTGTTTGTTAGTGTATAGAAATCTAGAACTTAATTTTCAAGTGTGGATTTTGCATCCTGTGACTGCTGAATTTAATGGTTCTAATGGGATTTTTTGTGGAATCTTTAGGGTGTCCTACAGGTAAGATGAAATTATTTATGAACAGAGATGATTTTACTTCTTTCTAATGTGGATGCCTTTATTTCTTTTTCTTGCCTAATTGCTCTGGTTAGGACTTCTAGTACTGTGGTGAATTTGTAAACATAGACAACATTAATGTAAAATCTAGCCTTGGAATGGGAAACCTCTAGCCATGGGAAGGACATTTAATTTGGCTTTCATGAAACTCCTGTGCCAGTTGTTTATTATTTTTATCTTCCTTTTTTGTAGAAAATTAATGAATTAGTAAAAAGACCCAATGTCAGCCGCAAAGTGAGAGAACTTTTAGAGCAAATTAGTGGTTTTGACAACGTTCCCAGGAAAAAGGCAAAATTTCAGGTATGGATTTGTGGTACCTTCCCTAAATGGAGGGGATGTGTGGCCCATTGATGACGGAGCATGCCATGTACCTGTCAAAATGGAACAAATGGGTTTGTTTTTTTTTCTTTGTTCCTTACAGAATTGGATGAAGAACAGTTTAAAAGTTCATAATGAATCTATTCTGGAACAGGTGTGGAATATCTTTTCTGAAGCTTCCAGCAATGTAAGTCAGATCTAATTTTAGATTTGCAGTGTGGTAAAAGTGATTAGTAATAATGAAATGGGAATGTCTTATTTTTGGAGGTCAAGACAGCCTTCTTTTTCAGAGAGCCTCTTTGTGCCTTCATTTATGGGAAAGAATAAACTGAATGCACTGCAGAGAAGATTTCCTTATTGTGCAGAGAAAGGTATTTAATCCCAATGTTTGATAATGGTACCAGCTAACATGAGACAATTTGCTCAGAAATCAGGCAGTGGGATGTACTGGAAAGAGCAGGAACTTTGGGTGTCTGACAGACCTGGTTTGAACCCCTGCGGTGCTGTTGGCCAAATGTTTGATCTTGGGCACTTTATTTAACCTCTCTGAGCCTCGGTTTCTTGTCTCAAAGAAAATGGATAGTCCTATTCATGCATTTATTCAGTACTTGGTGAGCACCTGATCTGTGCCAGGCCCTCAACAAAAAATGTATAATATCTCAGGTGGCCACAGTGCCATGAAGAGAATAAACAGTGAGGACATAGGAGTGACTAAGTGTTCTTTTAGGTGAGGGGTTCACAGAAGGCCCCATACATGGATTAAAGCAGCTGAGGCTATGAAAGCACCCCTTTCTGTGGGTGCTTGTGGGTAGTGGGCACCTGCTAAGCATCTGTCTCCTCTCGGTGGAATGAGAACCCCACTGGAGTAATTCAGTTAGCCACCTCTCAGGTTCGATCTGAGAAACCCCTAGATGTGGACTCCACGCAGAGAGTCTTGGTTTGATATTGTTGGCCACCTTATTCGTGACATTGTTAAATTAAATTTTTTTTCCCCATTAATTGACCTGCACTTTGTTCCTACTTGGATCTTATATCCCGTTTGGAGACTTACATCATTAGTAGTTTTAAAAACAGTGGGGTTTTCTGACCGTATTTTATTCTACTCACATTGCCGGGAGTTGACTGACTTACCTAGAATAGTTTGGGCAGTGAAACTGTCCTGGCATTTGTCTCTTTCAGAACATACAAATTGGGTCTTTGGAATCTTAGAACCAGTTATGTGCATGCTGTCCTTGCACAGCGCCACGCTAATCTCTGTATTATTCTAGTTGTACATGTGCTGCCCGAGTGGCACTGTCACCAGTCATATAATTAGCATTTCTGTGGCACGTGCCTTCTAAAGGTTATTCCCATTATTTTAAAGTAAGAATCAAAGATTTGGATTACTTAGTTCACTGCAAAGCTCAAAAAAAAAAGTTTTTTCTGATTTCCCTTTTGAAACTGTGAGCATATTTTGGAATAAATGAATAATCAGTACACAGCTCATGGTAACTGAGCTCTGTAAAACACAGCTATTGCCACTTTGCCCCTGGTGTTGATCCAGCCAGCTGGAGGCCCTGTGTCCTCGTCTGGGGAGGCTTCCTCTGCCCCAGCACAGCTCGTCTGGTCCCTGTGCAGGCAGCCGTAATCAGGCCAAAGTCCTGCCCTCGCAGAGCTGTGTTCCAGTGTGGGACAGATGACTGTGTATGTCGGTCTGGGCCAGAGCAGCAGGACAGGGCGTGGGAAGCTCGAGGAAGAAATGGAAGGCAGGAGGAGGGGTGCGGGGTGGGAGGGGCTCTGTTCGGAAATAGGGTCAACGAAGGCATCACTGAAGAGACCACATTTAAAGAGAGTCTGGAATGAAGTAGAAAGAAGATGGGGGATGAGTTTGTCCACCCATTACCGAGTGGCTGCAAGATCGGGTGACTATCCCTCTTTCTGGGTGCAGAGCGAAGGCACCAGCTGGAGACATGGTCTGAACTGGGCAGAAGGGAGGCTGAGGGCTGTGGCTCTCAGTGGTCATAACAGTGCCTGACTATAGGATAGGAATGAGACTGTAGGCCAGGAGTGAGGTGACTTTGTCCCCTTCTTCCTCCTGAGTCTCTTTCTGAGCTCATTCCCTGCCCGCCCGCCATGTGCCTGGCCTGGCTGATTTCCCTGAGCTGCTGGGGGAAACGGCAGCTAGTAGGCTTATTGTTCCTCTCCTGGGGGCTATGCTGTCAGCCAGGGCTGAGCACTGAATGAGGCGTGAGTCAAAGCCAGTCCTTTTTTTGGCTCAGTTTGGGGGGTAGGATCTCCCTCCTTAGACCCAGGCTCCCAAAGGAAGACGACTAGAGGTGACTTGGCCTGGCACCTGGTGGTAACTAATGAAGATGGGACTGGGGTGCAGGTCTTAGGTGAGGAGTCAGCGGTTCCTGAAGCAGTTCAGTCCAGACGTGTTAGGACTCACGGAGCAGTTCAGGACAGTGCTGGGGCCATCTCGAGAAAGGGCTGTCATAGAGACCAGCATATGTTCAGAGTCGGGGGTGGGGATGCAGCGGACAGTGGGGCTCGTTCTGCTGGAGTCTGTTCCCAGTCGGATCTGTGTGCTGGCTCAGATAAGGTTGTGCAGCAGGTGGAGGTTTATCTTACTCCAGGGCATGTAGCTCCTTAGCTTCCTCTGCGTCCTTACTCCACGTGTCCCTGAGACTCTTCCTCCAAGCGTCATCTTCTGTGCGGAATAACGAGTAGATGAGACCTGTCTAGTACTGCAGAGTTTACAGAACCTTTCCTGTACGCTAAGCGGCTTATTTGAGTATCCTCAGTCTACTCCTTCCTGAGCCCCGTGAGCTGCTATTAGCACATGCCATAACTTCCCATTTTATTCGTACATCAGCTGTATAAGGTACATCTTACTAAGTCTTTCATTCTAGCAGTGAGGAAATTGGTTCAGAGCAGATAAATAACTTGCCCTGAGTCACCCGGCTAGTAATTAACCAAGCTGGTGCTTGAATCCAGGTCTGCAGATGCGTAAATCCCGTGGTTTCTGTCACACCTAAGTGCTCATCTTCTATCAGAAAGAAAAATGAAGAGTGAACTGTCTAGCTTAAGTGACATAAGGATTCTTCACTTTTCCAGTGGAATGAAAATGTCTTGTTAAATGCAGGGTGGCGTGTGGGCTGGGGGAAGTTTTTTTCCATTTGATAATATTTACTGCTATGTTTTAGCTCTTGGGGGGTGGTCAGAGTTATAAAATGGTAAGTAGTAGACATTTTTCTTGGAACAATTTCTCAGTAGACATGTGCAGTGACGTGAACAACGATCTGGAATGAGTATTTATGTGTCTTTTGGTTTTGCCTTGTAATAAGGAAGCGGTCAGTAAGGGTCAAGACCAGCAGCCCCTCCCCCAGGCGGCCAGCCCACCCTGCCCGCCCCACACAGAGGTCTCCGCCAAGGTCCCAGCCTCTGGAACACATGACAGCACAGAAAAGCAAGCAGAGTTGAAGAAGAATAAACGAGAAAGGAAGGAAGAAAGGCAGAAGAATAGGAAAAAAGAGAAGAAAGAACTAAAATTAGAAAACCACCAGGAGAATTCAAAGAATCAGAAGCCGAAGAAGCACAAAACAGGCCAGGAGGCTGAGCAGGAGGCCGAGCAGGAGGCCGGAGGGGAGGCCCTGGGCTCTGCAGGGAGGAAGAGACAGAGCAAGGCGAGCAAGGCCAAGGGGGCCGCTGACAGGGCAGAGGATGGAGCTGGGGCCCACGCGGGAGACCCCGAGGAGGAGTCCACAAAAGCCCGGCCTGGGAAGAGAAAGAAGCACTTGGAAGGTGTGTGGCTAGCGTATGCTCTGGGCTTTGTGAAGCAGATCGTAAAGCAGTGAATTGGGGCTGGGTACAATCTGTTAGACCTCGCATTTTAACCAAGTAAGGCAAAGAGCATAAGCTTTGGGCTCAGGCCAGGCAAGTGAGCACCTCTCAACTCGCCATGTGTTCCTATGACGTGGTGGAGGAGAAGACCACGGTGCTGGGCTGCTTGGGTGGTGGGCAAGATGGCGGACGTACATGGCTTGGCCGTGCGTGCCTTTCATTAAATGGTAGCTGCTATCATAAATGCAAATTTTTTTTTTTTTTTAAATCTTTCTACTTACCTAGATGACACAGGTTCTAAGAAGAAACAGAGAAAGGTCTCAGGACCTCCTGAGGGTGGAGAACCGGAAAACCATGAGGCTCCTGCAAAAGGTATCACCGCTGTCATTTGGAGAGGTCTGCCCCCAGGGTGGGGAAGAGGGAGATGACCCGGGCCTTCAGGCAGATCCTCCCCTCCAGAGGCACTATCTGGAAGACGGAGCAGATTCAGGTAGGGTGTGGCTCCGGAGGAGCCGGGGAGAGCTCTATGGGTCACTCTCCAGTGTCTGGCTTTAGAGGTAAAAGTGTCTTTGACTCGAAATACATGATCTTTGGACCTGAAGATAAACCCAGCATGGCTTTCTGAGACCGTGTTCCCTTTCCTTTCTCTCTGCTTCCTGTGACCCTGCCCCCCCTTACTCTCCTAGAGGTGCCTCCCAGACTTAGCTGTTCCCCACGTCTCCTTGCTTGGACCGCCCTCAGCCAGAATGTGTACCTATCAGAATCCAGTCCCTGGCCTTCATCGTTCCTCTAGAATGCTGCCTCCTCCACAGAGCTGCTCCTCCTTCCTTGGGCCTGAAGCATTCCCTGGGGTCCTGCTGATCAAGAAGAGACCCCAGGATTCCAATGGAAATGGAGGCTTTATTATTAATGAAGATTTAGTAACCGCCTAAGTTGGGTTAGACCTCTTAGCTTGGAATCCACCCACACCTGACTTGGAACCTATGAGGCTTTTTTTAATTCTTTTTTGTTGTTGTTTTAAGACGATAGTAGATTCACTTGCAGTTGTAAGAAGTAAAAGAGACCTAAGTCCCAGTTTCCTCCAAGGGTCATGCCCTGCACAGCTAAGCATCTCCAGGGTGCTGACATCAGTACAGTCAAGAGGAAGGTGCCCACCGCCACAGGGAGCCCCGCTGTGGGCCCCGGTGGAGCATGTCTGTTTCTCCCCCGCCCCACTTGCCCCCGGCAATCACTGATCTGCTCACCACTTTTGTAATTTCGTACTTTCCGAACGTTACCCAGATGGCATCATTTTAGTATGTGAATTTTTGAGATTAACTCTTTTCCCTCAGCCTTATTCTGGGGAGGTATGTCCAGGTTGCTGCACAAATTGGTAATCCAGTCCTTTCATTAAGTCCTTCTCCATGGCATGGATGGACGAATTTGTTTGACCGTTCATCTCTTGAAGGACGTGTGGGTTGTTTCCAGTCTCTGGTTGATATGAATAAAGCTGTGTCAGCATTTAGGTACAGGTTTTTGTGTGGAGCACACATCACTTTTTCTGGAAGAAATGTCCAGGAGCGCAATTGCTCTGTGGTGTGGTGACTGCATATTGAGCTTTTAAAGAAACTGCCAGCATTTTCTAGAGTGGTTGTACCATTTGATATCACCCCAGCAGTGTCAGACTCACCCAGTTCTCCCACGTCCTGGCCAGGGTTTGGCGGTGGTACTATTTTTTTCCATTCCGATAAGTGTGTAGTAATAGCTCGGGGTGATTTTAATTTATTATCCCTAATGATGTCAAACATCTGTTCATGTACTTATTTGCCATCTGTGTTATCCCTTCATTATAACGTCTGTTCCTGTCTCCTGCCCATTTTCATATTGGGTTTTCTTTCTTACTGTTAAAGATTTGAGAGTTCTTTACATATCCAGTCCTAAATACTAATTCTTTGTGGGATATGTAGTTTGTAATTTTTTTTTCTTCAGTTTATAGCTTGTCTTTTTATTCTCTTAACAGAATCTTTTTTAAATTTTTTCCTTTTTCCTTTTTTTTTAAGATTTTATTTATTCATTTGACAGAGAGAGACAACAAGAGAGAGAACATAAGCAGGGGGAGTGGGAGAGGGAGAAACAGGCCTCCTGCTGAGCAGGAAGCCCGATGTTGGGGCTCGATCCCAGGACCCTGGGATCATGACCTGAGCCTAAGGCAGACGCTTAATGACTGAGCCACCCAGGCGCCCCTCCCTTTTTATTTTTTAAAGAGAGAAAGAGAGAGAACACGATGGGGGAGGGGGGCAGAGGAAGAGAGAGAATCCTAAGCAGCCTCCACACCCCGTGCAGTGCCCAGCAACAGGTTAGATCTCATGACTCAGAGCCAAAATCAAGAGTCAGACATTCAACTAACCAAGCCACCCAAGCGCCCCATTAACAGAATCTTTTATAGAGCAAATTTTTTAGTTTTGATGAAGCCTAATTTGTAGTTTTCCCTTTAACAGGTCATGCTTTTAGTGCCAAGTCTGAGAACTCTTTGCTTATTAGCCCGGGATCCCAAAGATTTTTTTTTTCCATGTTTTTTCCTGAATGTTTTAAAGTTTTATATTTTATTCTTAAACCCGTGATCCCGTTTGAGTTGTTTTTTTTTTTAAAGATTTTATTTATTTATTTGACAGAGACACGGCGAGAGAGGGAACACAAGCAGGGGGAGTGGGAGAGAGAGAAGCAGGCTTCCCACTGAGCAGGGAGCCCGGTGTGGGGCTCGATCCCAGGACTCTGGGATCATGACCTGAGCCGAAGGCAGGCGCTTAACGACTGAGCCACCCAGGTGCCCTGAGTTGATTTTTATGTAAAGTATGAAACTCAGTACAAGGTTTACTTCTTTGTCCGTCAGCACCATTTGTTGAGAAGGCTTTCACCTCATTGAACTGCTTTTGTACCTTTGTCAAAAATCAGTTTGGTGTATTTGTGTAGTTCTATTCTGGTTCTTAATTCTGTTTCATTGATCTGTGTATCTGTTCCTCTACAAATACCACACAGTCTTGATCACTGTAACTACATCACAAGTCTTGAAACTGGGAAACTTAGTCCTCTGGCTTTGTTCTTGTAGTGGTGATGGTACTTAGGATGCCTCCATGACCTGCTCCCTCTGAGAGCGAGTCCTGGAAGGCGAGTCAGGCTTTCGGCCACTGTGCTCGGACAGGTCAGGCACCTGTTACTCGGTACTGTCAAGAGTGGGTTCATTTCCTGGGTGGCAAATAGATGTCACCCAGATGGTTTCTTTATTCCTCCGGTAGTGCACCAAAACAAAATGTTTTACATATCATTCTTTATATTGTAGGGAAATTCAACTGGAAAGGAACTATTAAAGCAGTTCTGAAACAGGCCCCAGACAATGAAGTAGCCATCAAAAAGCTAAGGAAAAAGGTATGGCGCCAGAACCCAGGTATAGAAGCTGGGGAGAGCCCCTTCTTTAAGATGTACAGTTTGTTTTTTTAATCTAAAATACTGCACATTTGTTTGTATCTCAATGATTTCTGAGCTGCTCACTAGCTCCTCAGGGAATTGGGCCAAATCCCATCGTACTTCCTTAGCCGGAAAGGTGCCCATATTAAACTTGAAAATGACTGTTCTTGGTATTTTGCTCTCTTTCGCTTATTCCAGAGCAGTGGTTTCTTCTGTTTTTGTGTCTAACTCTATGTCTCTGGGTAACACACACCCAGCAGGGTACTCCTATGGGTACAGATGTCTGAATTTCCACAGAACACACCTGTGCTACCAATACCTGGGTTCCTTTTATTTTTTACTGTTGGCGGTTAAAGAAAGAACATTTTAGGTAAATTTTCAGGAAAAATCACCCATTTGATGATTATTTTTCTTTGTGAAGGTTTTAGCTCAGTATTATGCGGTGACGGATGAACATCACAAGTCTGAAGAGGAGCTCCTGACCATCTTTAACAAGAAAATCAGCAAGAACCCCACCTTTAAGTTATTGAAGGACAAAGTCAAGCTTTTGAAATGAACATTTTTATATTTAAAAACTGAATCCGTTCTGTTGATTTCTTTCACGGCTGTTTATAAGACATGTAATGAATTATAACAACTTCCAATTTTGCTTTCCAAAGCTGTATTTTTAAGTTAAGGAAAAAGTCTATTTTTGGTAGAACTTTTATGAGAAAATATATTCTTATCCAAAATTCTAAATCTGTGGTGGTGCAAATTATTGTACTTTAAAGAATACTTTTATGGTGGAAAACTTTTAAAAATGTGACAAGTCAAAAAAAATTCCTCCTTTGGTCAGACAAAAAAGTATTTGTTTTAACTGCATCACTTCTATACAGTTTTAATTAGAGGTTTGGGTGGGTTTGTTGTGTTGTTAAAACATGTGAGTTGTAGTATTTGGTCCAGAAATGGTCACGACAGTCCTCAGTGTTTGACAGTCTGTGCCTCTCCAGAAGGCCCCCTCTTGAGAGGTGGTTTGTCTGTAACGGTCCAGTCCGTCCGCACTGTGGCCCTGCCCTACCCCGCTTCAGCCTGAGACAGACTGTGACCACGTATGGGAAATCACTCACCTGAGACAGAGCCCATCACTTAGCTATGTTGCTGTCCCAGGGCTCCAACTGGATGGAAATGCTCTCGGACATGGTATTCTGAGTCCCAGTGTGTGGTGCCAGAGGAGAGCTGTGTCCTGCCACTTGCTGAGATTGGAGTAGGCTTTGCCCACAAGTCCCTTACTTGCCCCCTGAACTCAATAGCAACGTGTCCCATTCCGATTTGGGGACGTGCCGCTGTGATGATGGGATTCAGGGGCACTGTGTTGGGAGGAAGGCTTTGGAATCGGGTCGGAGTTTTTACTTTTTATACCCCAATTTACTTTGGGGTGCCTGGGTGGCTCAGTCGTTAAGCGCCTGCCTTCGGCTCAGGTCCTGGCTTGGTCCTTTAATAGTTAACCTCTCTGAACCTCCCTTTTTTTGTCTGAACAGTGGGGTACTGAAGGTGCCTCTTGGGCTGTGAGTGAATGAACTGATATGTGCAAAGCACACAGCACTGTGCCTGAAACCCAGCAGACGTTCACTCGTGGTTGCTGCACTACTGTTCGGGTTATCAGTAACAATTTTTGAGCCAGGAGAAGCTTTAGACATTCTGGAAAGCCAAGGGGAAAATGAGGCTTGACCCAGACCACATACTCAATTAGGGACAGGGAGCCCAGCCGGGACTCCTGAGTGCAGTCCAGGAGGCCTTCCTGCTCAACTGTCCTCCCCGTGCACAGTGGGGGGCTGTGAACCTACTCCCCACCCCCCCTCCCAGTTACATGTTCAAGTGCAAGCTCCACAGCATTTCAAGATCTGGACTGGTTTTTATTTTTTGTCAGTTTTACCGGGATGCATTTTTTAAAAAGATTTATTTATTTTTGAGAGAAAGAGAGAGAGAGAGCCTGCGAGCACGGGGTCGGGGTGGAGTGGTGGGGAGGGGCAGAGGAAGAGGGAAGGAGAATCTCCAGTAGACTCCCCGCTGAGCACAGAGTCCGATGCGGGGCTCCAACTCACGACCCTGAGATCATGACCTAAGCCAAAACCAAGAGTCAGACGCTTAACCGACTGAGCCACCCAGGCGCCCCTTTACCGGAATGCATTTAAGGCAGGATTGGGCAAATGTGGCAAAATTAAGGAAAACATATACTTAGGCCATGATAGAGTCCTCGTTTCTGTCATCTTGTCTGTTAACCCAAGGTTCTCAAGTTAGAACTTGCTGGCAGCACCTGGCAGCAATGTGGCTGACAGCCCAGTGCCCATGCACCGGGGCTGGAGGAGGTGGCCTCTCTCTCAGTTCCCTCAAGCCCCATGGGGATGAAGAAACAAGGCCAGCTACACGGGTTCTGACGGTCAGTGTCATGGGGAGAGGTCTTCAGTGGTGCAGTTGGTGGTGGGAAGGGCTCCCCAGGTGTAAAGTCATGCCTCTGGGTCTGGCAAGGGGCACAATCCACAGACCATTCCTGAGGTCCCTGCACACAGACCACCCTTTGGTTTTGGCAGCTGCCTGCCTGATTTGGACTCAAACACAATACTGGTGCCCCAGGGACTTTAGAAACCAATCTAATGATATTTGTGTCTGGCTTTACAGCTGCGTGTCTAAGTTGAGTGTAAGATTGAATTCTACCATATTCTGCCTATTTCCACACTGGTCTGCTGGGTCTGGCCCTTGGGTATCCCTGAACCCGCCAGGGATGCATTTGGATACACTGCAGTTTTCGTATGGGACACCTTACTTTCTGGCATTGCCTGGCATTTGTCAGCTGTGCGCACTGCCGTTTTCCATGATGCTGCTGACAAGCAGGATTTGGGAGAAAATGGGCTATTTTGTTCGCTCCAAAAGGCTAAGAAGTGTGACTGTCCCGGGCTGGGCCCTCCTTAATGTCTGGCACACTAGGCATCTTGCGGTCTGATGAGGAAGCCACAGCTCAGCACAGAGAGCGAGGCCAAGCAGGACTGCACCCAGGGCTGCCCCTCCCTCTGCACCGACTAGTCGGCCCAGCTAGACGTGGGCCGATGCAGAAGCCAAAGAATGCAACAGCTGCTGACAGAGGGGCATTTATGTGAAGAAAGCTTAAAAATAGCAAAATTAATGTGGAGAACCCTGCATGACCACTTTGCAAAATCACACAGGGGTCTCCGCACTGATTTTGCTTCAGGCAAGTACAAGCGGCTTGCTCCCATGGTGCAGGAAGATGATCTGAGGAAAGAGGCTTTCAAGGACCACGGTTCTTAGTCCTCTGTTGAAACCCGCCTCACAGGATGCTTGTGAGAATAAGCTCATAAAAGTCAAGGTCAATAGCATTTTGACAGGCCTGCAGACTTTCATGAATATTTTTGAAAAGCTCTCATCTTTCTAAACATATTATTTCTCTTTCAGAGTTAAAACTTGAGTTGCCCAGGTCCTATTAAAACAATTTAATTCAAATTAAGGACCACGCAATTTAAAAATGGGCAAAGGATTTGAATAGATATTTCTCTAAAGAAGATGTACAGGGGCGCCTGGGTGGCTCAGTCGTTAAGCGCCTGCCTTCGGCTCAGGTCATGATCCCAGGGTACTGGGATCGAGCCCCGCATCAGGCTCCCTGCTCGGCGGGAAGCCTGCTTGTCCCTCTCCCACTCCCCCTGCTCATGTTCCCTCTCTCGCTGTATCTCTCTCTGTCAAATAAATAAATAAAATCTTAAATTTTTTTTTTTTTTTTTACTTTGAGCATCTCACTAGCCTGTAATTACCTCTCTTTTTCCAAAATAGATTTCTTGGAATTGGGGGGTGGGGAGGGAAGCAGCAGTCTGATACAGATTGTTGTTTTATTTAGATAGCACTTCTGTAGTTGAAGGAGGCAAGTTTTCAGAGATCAGAGGTTTTATCATATTTGTCTCCATTAGTGAAAGCTATGGACCATGCATCTTACTTCTTTATTCCACCACTGAGAACTGATCCTCCTGGCCAGTGTTAATTCTTTTTTGTCTCAGTGATGAAGCTGGACTTTGACTTATGCCTAGATCCGGAACTACCATCGCACTGGTGGATGGGAAACTGGAGGTCAATCATTATATTCATCTAAGAGAAAAGGCATATTCTATATATTTCCCTGTACTCTGTGGTTACCAGAGCTTAGTATATATTCAGCTTTTATTCCCTTCTTCCGATTCAGCTTTCAAGAAATGGCTAACATAGGCCTTCTAAGTTTCTTTTCTACAAGGTGAGCCACAGAGGGCATGCTCTAGTTCTCATTTACTAGGTACCAAAAGTTTACCTTTTACATGGATTCGTAAATTACACATGGATGAGAGGTGGGTTGTGTAGTTCATCTTTGTCCTCATTCCAGAAAGCTGGATTTTGGCATAAGAGTGGGTACATGTGAGAGAGCTTGCCACTCTCGGGGTCAGAAGACAGATCACACCCCAAGCCCGTAGCGGGATTTCACATCGAAAGAGATTCTGTTGGGAAGCTGTCTTGCATGCACTGGGTTTTGCTTTTCCTCACAAACACATTTGGACCTGAATCCTCCAGTAGCCCCGGGTTACTGAGCCCTCTTGTCACTGAAACCGACGTACGTCACAAGGACTAATGAGGTGATACCAGAGCGCCCACCCTGGGCCAGGCTCCATGCTGTCTTTAGGGAAGGGGAGACAAACCGCCTCAAGGCAAGCCCAGAAACATGTCATGGGGGTGTACTGGTAGTACTGGTCTACTGGATGTGGGCCTGGGGTGGGGATCGAGGGCGCTGGGTCATTAAAAGCCCCCTGGATTGTTAAAGGGGTTTCTCACCTACTTGCTGTATTAGGCCGTCTTTCTCCTCCTCCTGCCACTGGACCCACTGTCACCTCCAGACCACCACCCCCACCCACGTGGGAGGCAGCACGAGGTGATGTGCTCTCAGTGGGGCTCCATGTGCCACAGTGAGACCTCCGCAGAATCTGACTTTGTGTCTCACTAGCTGCAGGCCCCTCCTGGGCAGGTTATGTAGCCTCCCTGAATCCCGGGGGCTCTGTCTGCCGTACCAACTCCCAGGGTAGATGGAGTGGAAAGAGCAGCACACAGGGGTCTGCAAGTATTTCCCCTTCAAGGACATGAAGTATGCACAGGCTGCAGCGTTCTTCACTGCTTGTCTGAGGCTCCGGCGACAGGCCCCTGGCTCTTTGCAGCACACACAGCTGTGCCACGACCACCCAAGTCAAAGCAGCCACGTCCTCCCTTCCGCAGCCTGGATCCGTTAGGCCTGGTTTTGAACTTGACGTCAATGGAATCCTACTGCACGTGCCCTTTCGTGTCTGGCCTCCTTCACTCAACACTCCGTGAGATTCACCATGTTCTCTGTAGCAGGAACGTACGCTGTCTTTATGGATGCCCAGCACTGATCCCTTCTCCGGCCGATGACTTTCTCGGCTGGCCCCAGGGTGGCTGGATTTCTAACGACATTGGCGTCCTCTGAGAGGCTCCTGGTGCAGGCACAGTGCTTTCTGCTTTCTGCTGAGTATCTGTCGAGGAGCGGGATCACGGAGTCATCGGCTGCATTTCAACTTTAAGAGATGTGGCCCCACGGTTTTCCAGAGCATTCTCACCAGTTCATAGGGCCACCCTCAGTGCATGAGGGCAAGTGAGTTTGTTTTGCCCAAAAGTGCACTGAAATTTAGTGCTTCTCAAACTACCACCTCTGTGTCTATCTTCTCAAAAGAACTCTGCCACTCAGTGCTGTCAACTCACTGGGGGTCGCTGCTAGATTATCAAGCTGCAGAAAACGGTATCTCCAAGTTTTCACAGAAGATTTGTCTTGAGTGATGTTGAATCAGCACCGCAACCCCCCTCGTAAAGGACGACATCCTCGTAGATACTCTACCACTGCCCTTTAGCATTTAAAGAAATTCAGAATCCTGCTCAGCTCACTTCCTAGATTTTCGAACTTCTGTAATTTGGGCTCAGACCTCCCTTCTAACTCTTCATCTTGGGTACAAAGCAGTTGTACGCCCTGCTACAAAGACGTTTCTTTGTTTCGAGTGCAAAGACTCATCCAGCTGTTTTTGTGGTGGGATCCCCAGGGAGGCTCTAATTTATTCCCTTTGACATAAACGGTTAAACTGCCCCTTCGGTGGTTTAAGCTGTAACTGCTGAATAAACACCGATATCAGAGTTGAAAGGTCAGACATGGCTTGGAAGGTCAGGCCTTGGCTGGGCCACAGAGCGGGTACTGAGCTGCTGAAACACAGACTTTGCCGCTCTGACTTCCCGGGGACCTCAGGCCGACCTGTGCTGGAGGCCCGCGGTGGTCCGTCCGTTAGATTTCCCCACCGGGGATCAAAGGTGGGCCAAGCCTTGGCTCTCCTGGCTAGTTTCCAACAGTACTGCTTTTGGGGCCTGGCATCAGCTTTGCATCGGAATACTAACTGTAATGTTCTAGGGTCGCCCTGCTCTGACCAAGTAGATCCTGAACAGAGAGCTATTTCATAGCTAAAACTGAAATGGCTGTCCCTCTTCCAGGTTTCAGGAAAAAAAAAAAAGTCAAGGCAACAGAACTTTCTCAATGTTAAGGTGTCCCCACCTGGAAAATTGTCAGCCTCTTGGCATTTGTCACCATGCATGCAATTCTAGCTCAGATGCTATAGGAGTGGCCATAAACTTTTATAGCACTGGGCCCTTGTTCAAATTTACCCGTATTTCACGATATTACACAAATGCACCTGGCACTCTATAATCTGGGAGTGGTTTTGATACTATTCAGTAGTTGAATGGTTGAGTAGTATTTGAACGAGTTTGAGAATCGCAGTTTAAGGGGCGCCAGTGGTTTCCAATCATTATCATAATGGCAGGCAGTGATCTCGAGGCTCTCTGTGCCCACTTGTGTTGGTCCCTGAAACCAGGCCTCCTTCCAGCCTCGTCAGGGCCCTGGTGCTGTGATTCGTGATGTGGCCTTGAGAATGGGGACTCTGCTCTCCACCACCAATCTCAGAAGGCTGGGATTTTCTCCCCCTTGTTTTGTTTTTTTAACGTGAGGTTTCCTCAGGAGTTGTGGCCATGGCATTGGGATGACGCCCAAGGAGGGTGCAGAGTCCAACGGACCCTCTGCGAGCAAGGATTCGCCCTCCAGTACAACCCTGTAATGCCTTCATTTTCCTGAGGTTGGCAGGAGGATTTCCCTATGGCTCTGTTCGCATATTTGCTTTTGTGACTTTCAGGGCATCGGTCCTCATGTGTTGCATGTCTTAAGGAATGACAGGCAGATTCTTACTGGCATAAAAGCAACCCTCAGTTTGCATTTCTGTACTATCGTCTGGCATGCCTTAAGACTTCATGCTAGGTACAGCAACTAGATTTTATCTCACCTATTAATGCTAGTCAATTGGTGGTGATTTTCTGGTGATCTTCAGGATTTGGAGGCCCTACCCTGGTGCTTAGGAAGGGTAAGAAATGCCGTGATTGATTAGCGATATCTGCCATGGGTCTGGGAGGGACAGGGGCAATCAGGTCACCACATTCTCCCTTCCTGGTGTCCAGCTGAATGAATGAAGTGGTCCAGCACCACGGAGCCAGCATTCGGCAGGAATGAGCTCTGGGCACTCCGACTTTTCTATAGCTTATGTCCTGAGACACTGAGTCATCAGAGCCAGTTTAGCGTGGCAGCTCAGAGCTGAGGCTCTGAAGCCGCCTGGGTTCACGTCCACACTCCACTTCACAAGCTATGAGGCAGGGGGCCAAGACCCGGGCGACGAGGGGCCTTTTGGCTCTGACAAATAAGGTATGTACTCAGCAATTACAGTGAATCTACCAAACAGATCGTTTAATCCTTCTATCAAGAGACAAAAGTAAAGCTTCCTCAGATCCCTGAATGAAAAAGCTGTGTGCCTCGGTTTCCCCGCGTACAGAAGGGGAGTCATGCTGGTGATGACCTCACGTGGTTGCTGTGAGGATTAGTTCCCCCAGGTAAGGTGCTGGTCAAAGACAGCCACTGTTTCCATCAGCATCCATCCATCCTGCCGCTCCACAGCCTGACCTCTTCCTACGGGAAGGCCACCAGCCTCACACCTGCAAGGCTGCCCTGCTGGGACCTGCTGCTGCCCCACTGGTACAGACCACGTGCCTTTCCGCACTGCCTAGACGATAGTGGGTCCCTCACGCAGAGTCGCCTACGTACCGGGCACAGTGCTAAGCCCTTCACATCTGCATCTACACCTGTATCTCTACATCTCACAAATCTGTCAACTAATCCAGGAGGGGGTGTAATGCACCCATTTCGTGGATGAGGAGATGCAGAGAGCTTAAGTGACTTGCCTCAGGTCACGTCAGGAGTAGCAGAACCAGGACTTGAGCCCTGGCCTCTCCTTGACATCACTGTTTTTTTCTCCTGATGAAATTTCCCTTTGGTCAGGAGCCCCCCCTCCTTGTTTCCACCTGCCTTTTCTTAGCATTGATGATTTAGATCATCATTATAAAGACATTCCAAGTAAAGCTTTTTAAGCAAATGTCCAGGCCAGGGATTTCCAAGTGGTTTCCGCAATGGGTCATGTGATCTCAAAGCCCCTTTCAGAGTTTTAGGCAATTTATGTACTTCGGGGTTACTGGATTTCTGAGTATATTTAGCCTGTATCCCTTCCTCTAATTAAGCTTTCAAGAAATGGCTAAAATAGGGCTTTTACGTTTCTTTACTTAGTGGAAATGCATGATAATGTGATGTAGACTTTAGTATTAAAAATACAGGGGTTTTCTTAAAGGAATAAAAAGAGCTTGTTTTATTTGATCACATGCACACCATTAACAGGCCAAATTCTGGGCACTGAATGATTTAGATCATGTCAAGGACAAGACTGGCATTAACAGCCTGGAGGACTCTGGGCATCTGGGAGGGTAGTCAGCCGGGACACACCTCTACTCTCTAGGTTTGCAAGCCTGATGGTGGCTCTCAACTTAAATGTGAGCAATTCAAACAAGAGACTGTCCTTCCACAGAACACAATGGACCCAAACATTCCTCCCAAATTGGCCACGGAGCCAGAAATTTCAGGAATGCCTGGGGACACCTTCTAGGATTCCTGCCCACCTGGCCTCTCATCCTAGGTCAGTCCACCCCCAGCCCCTCCTTCTGCTTGTAGCTTTAGGACCGTTCCTTTTCCCTGTCCTGATCTTGCGGTTGAGCCGATCGCCTCCCTGCTACCTGACCCGCTGGCAGCTTGGAGGAAGCTTCTCCACTCTTCTCCCCAACACCGTAACCCAGAACACAGCACACTGCCTGTCCCTAGAGGTTCACGGGGGGCTGCTCTTGTCTGGGCAGCAGGGCTCTGGACTCACACTGATTTCCCTTGTCTAAGGATTCCATCTCTCACTGCTGTAGGAGGATGCGACCAGAGAAAACCCCAAAGTGACACGGATGCCAAGGGTCAGAAGCTGGTGTGCCCTGAAGTGGCAATGACCAGAGGGTGACAGCAGGCTCACCACCACCTCAGATACACGGTCTCCTCAAAGCCGAGTCATGTGGGCGCTCCTGGAGCTATCGTCACCCAGACTTGATCGAAATCCTAGTTTCCTTCTAATCTTGTAAAATACTTCAGAGGAATTTCAAAAGGCTTCTTTAAAAAAAAACTGCACATGCATTTTATGATCCTAATGGTTATTGCTATGGTTGTCATTATTGTTTTGCTTAGGCTGGTTAGGGCTGGTTTTAGTTGTGGTTAACTAAAAACCCTCTCTTGGTATAGCCAGTTGCCTAACAAACAGGCAGGGCATGATTAGCTCCACCTGGAGAGGGTTCAGGTAGAGTTATCATGTGGTATGTCCGCTAAGTGACTGAGCATTTCCCACCTGCCAGGATTTTCCAACTACACCCCACCCGGCGGACTCGTTCCCAACTCTGCCTTCACCACAAGCTACAAGTGAAGAAACACAAAACTAAACTAAACATAGGTATGAACGTGATCAAACTTAAAAGGTAAACAGTAAAGTGACAACAGATCTGATATTCAAAGGCATCTCTGACCTGTAAAAACAAGCAAAGAATGAAAATCCCCAAAGGAAAATGACATACAAATAGATAATATGTGAAAAAAGAACTGTTAATAAAGAAAAGAAAATCAAAATGGCAGAAACGGGGTGTTTGGGTGGCTGAGTCGATTAGGTGTCTGTCTCTTGATTTTGGCTCAGGTTGTGATCTCGGGATTGTGCGATCGAGCCTTATGTCAGGCTTTGCATTCAGCACTGAGTCTGCTTGAGATTCTTTATCCCTCTCCCCACCCCCCTATTTGCTCTCTCTCTCTCTCTCTCTAAAATAAATATATCTTTAAAAAATAAAAAAAATAAAATGGTGGAAACACCCCTCTCCCATTATCACTTGGGGAAAATTTACCAAAATCATCAAGCCAGTTGTTGGTGCAAAGGTTGAAGATGGTTTCTCCCGCCTGCTGCTGGTGGGCGTGCAAAGCGGCGCAGGCTGCCCATTCAGGAGTTGTTTTCAAAGTAGTGATCAAAAGCCTTCAAAATGTTCATGCCTTTTCATGTAGCGACCCCAATTCTACAGCTTTAATCAGGGAAATGGAGTTGTGCAGAAAGAGAAACCTGTACTTCATTGCATTGCTCATATAATGAAAAGACTTTTTTTTAACTGGCTTTCTTTTCGGAATGAAGGGCGGTATCCCAAGAGACACAAACGAACATTTACTGAGTACTTCCCACAGGCCAGGCGCTGGGCCCAGTGCAACAGCTACATGGCACAGCAGGAGGACAGAGTTGACTGGTCTGGACTCAGGGTGGCAGGTAACACAAAACCACTTAAGTAGCATTCGTTTCTTAAAAAATTATTTTTGGTGTTTTTTTTGGCTCAGAAATCAGTGATGTCTCAGCAATGGATTAATAACGGCGGGTAAAACTTACTGAGAACTTACTCTGGGTCAGACGCTGTTCTAAACACTTTGCATGTATTAATACTTTTGATCTCTACCCAATCTTGTGAGGTAGATGCTATTCTTAACCCATTTTGCAAGCGAGGAAACTAAGGCAGAAGAGCAGATACGTGGCCTGCCCAACATTGAAAGAGCCAGTCATGGCAGAATCAGTAATGCCAGTCAGCCAGGCAGCTGGCTCCAGAGCTCGTGTTCTTAACTAGGTTAACCAGGGCTTGGCTGGAGTCAGGAACTGAAACAATGCTACCAACAATGCTTGGCTTGCATCTCAGAGCTTCCTTCCTCGGTAGGCTTCCTCCATGGGTCTCCATGGTGGCAGCCCCAAGACCACATTGACTTCACAGCTTATACCAACAAAGGAGGTCTTCCCAACAGCCCCAGCCCAAGTCCCAGGGACTGTCAGGTCTGGTTTGGGTCCGGGGTCCTCCCCTAGGACAGGCTCAGTCTCATGAGAACTCTGCAGGACTACCTCAGAGAGGAGGAAAAGTAGCTTCTCAGAGGAAGGGATGTGTGTCCACAGTGAACCAGTCAACTGTGACCAAGGGTCAAGGTGAAAACCGGCTAATGAAATTCCTGCTATGTGCCAGGTGTTTGCAAGGCACTGGGCATCTCTGACCCATAAAAACAAGCAAAGAATGAGAATCCCCACAGGAAAATGACGTACAGATAGACAATATGTGAACAAAAAGAACTGTTAATAAAGAAAAGAAAATTAAAATGGCAGAAACGGGGTGTTTGGGTGGCTCAGTCGATTAAGCATCCGAACTCGATTTCAGCTCAGGTCATGATCTCAGGGTGGTGAGATCTTGAACCCGACTGAGACCTGATTGTGGGTGATATGGTTGTCGCCCACAATCAGGTGGGAGAGCACAGGCGGAAGTTAAAATCACAACAAGAATCCTTTCTGGAGCCCAGGGAGAAGAGAATAACTGATCAGGAGGTGAGCAGGATCTGGAAGGCCAAGCAAGTAGTAGTGAATAGTAACTACCTGCTTGAACGCATACCACATGCCAGAGACTAGGGTAAGTGATCAGTACACATTTATCATCACTCTACTACCTATTGTGTCACAGATAAGAACACTGATACTTAGAACAATGAAATACCTTGCCCAAGGACCCATCATGATGGAGCCAGGATTCAAAAGTCTATAAACACATTGGACATAACCAAGTTGCTAAGGAGAGCCAGCAAAGGTCATAGTCAATTTCATTTTTCCCCATAAGTAACTGACATTGAAAATGAAATCCCTTGGTTGGTAGCAATCTGATATCGGGTATCTATTAAGGTACACAGAACACACAGTTAAGAACTTATTTAATTGGCCCCAGCAATGAAGATGCAGTCATTAAATACTGGACTTTTTCCAGCCTGCTTTTAAGTATCATCAATATGGTGTACGAGTAGTGCCATTAAAAATATCAGGGGAAAAAGGCTAAAAGGACTTCAGATCCAAATACAAAGACCCTGAAACCATCAAAGGGGAAACCGGATCTGACCTGAACATACTACATATGGAAACCCTGGAATCACTGTGATGCTCTGGGGAATATTCAGTTACAAGGGAGACCCAGCACTGACCTTTTTGCAAGGAGACAATCAACAGAAGACTGTATTTGATAGGAGGAATTCACTTCCTGTTGACAAGGCTTCTAACCCCGTACAAGAGAGAGAAGAGGGGAGGGCAAAGACCTCAGTGGGCTTTGAATTGATGAACCCTGGTTCTTGAGGAGTCTGAAAAGAAAAAGAAAAAACAAAACGAAAGAAAAAAGGAGGTATTGTGTAGAAAGGCCATATGATCTGCCCAGCTGTTACATCCTTCGCTCCTTCGCTAGAAAAGCTGAAGGAATGACGGAAGCCAACCAGCAGAAACTTGACATTCTTCTCTTGAATATTTATTACATCTCTTCTGCAAATACGACATATAGAAGATACCGGAGTGCTTATTAATTCAAATTTTACTTCCTGGCTTGCTTTCTGGGCTATCCATCCCTGTACTCAATCCACCTGAAGCCACTGTCCCTGCTGCCCACACGCCCAGCAGAGCACACCGCCCTTTATTTGGTGCCTCCATAACCCCACATACAGTATTTCTATTATGGCCTTGTATCGAAATCAACTCATCCACTAGATTCTAACTCACCTCTGTGGCCAGCACTTTAGCGCATACAGCTGCTCAGAAAATGCTGACTGAATTAATAAAACAAAACCGCTTCTGTACATTTATAAACACTGCACTACACTGTAGTAGTTCTCTGCAGTCATCTTTGGTCCAGGAGCTGCGCAAGGGCAACGTCATGTCTCACTCATCTTTATCTCCATTGCCGAGCATGGTGTCTTAACAGTTCCCAGCAAAGAGCAGGTGCTCAGTAATCATGTTTCAGTGGTTAAGCACAAAATTTCTCAACACGTGATGCATAGGGCGGGGTAGGAGAGTAATTAACCGGACTACTGCTAGAGAAAAGCTTGGGAATTCGTGACACAGTCTTTTTTGGTTGATGAGCATGATGGGAAGCGGCAGTTCTCTGGGCAAGTACAAATTTGGCTCCCATGTTCTTGGCAGGAGCAATTTCTCACGAGTCAGAAGGAGGGGGCTGACATGAACCACACAGGGGTGCTCCCCACTTAAACCCCACAACAGATCCAAGGTATAGGCAGGTATGACCCCCCATGGTGCCGAAGAGGATACAGGCCCAGAGAGGTTTATCTCTTGCCCAAGCCCACCCAAGCGGAAGGGGCCAGGCCCGAGGCTCGGCAGCAGGCACCTGGGACAGGCCGGCTGGCCTTTCGTCCTCCCGGGGCTGCCTTTGGCCCTTTCAAGTCTAGCTGGGCGACTCCTAAAGAGGAGGCGCAGAAAAGAAGCCGGGGTGCTAAGACGCTTTGGGCGCAGGAGAGTCAGAGGCGGCTCGGGCCCCAAAGAGCCGAGGGAAAAGGGCGGCGCCGCTTAGCCGCGCCCCCTCGCCTGGCACGCGTTCGGCGGCGTTAATAAGCTTGGTCCTTCTGGGCTTCCGTAGGCCGGAATCCACTTGGGAGAGCTGCGGCGGGGGCAAGATCGGTATTTTAAATTCAAATCATGTTTGCGTACTCGAACTTGGAGGTTACGAAGCCATCCCCACCCAAGATTCTCACCAACTAAAACCGCGAAGACTACAGACTACAGTAGAAGGCTGTAGTCCTCCCCGTCGGGGACCCGACCGCGGAAGTTCCTCCTGCAGCGATCCGATTGCGTCACTTCCGTCGCGCTTCTGGGAGGTGCCAAGATGGACGCTCCGCGGGCCCGGGAGCAGCTCCGGCGGCGATACCTTTTCCCGCCGGACACCGAGGCCCCGTTGGACAGCGAGGGCTACGCCGGGCCGGGTGAGGCGTTCCCCCGGGCGCGCCCCGAGCCGCGCCGAGCTGGCCGGAGTCGAGGCGCCCGGAAACGGCCGGCCCCGCGGGCCTCCCGCAGCCCTGCCCTGGCAGGAGGGACCGGGTTTTGTTTTTCAAGGCTTGCCGCGTAGTTTTGCAAGTCGTGTACTTAGCTTAATAAAAGATTCCTAGTGATCGCGTAGCCCCGCGCGTCTTCATCCCAGCTGCGCTTCAGGATTCTCAGGAGAGCTGGTTTAACACCTGTTTCGTAATATCCATTAAAATTAAAAAAATGCCGTCCGGTTGTATTTCTAAGAATCAACCGAAGAATTATACTCTTACCAAAACCCGACGACGTATGTGCAACTTGTTTAACCTCAGCTTTGCTTGTAATAGCGAACGGCTGAAAATATCTAATTGCCCATAAACAGAGAGCTGGTTAAATACATTTAGATGTATTCATACATGACACAGCGGGCAGACTTTTTTCTTTTTTACCAGGGTGGATGATTTTTAAAGGGAAGCGCAGAACAAAGTATGGTATGCCACCGTTTGGGTACGAACCTGTTAACGTGTGATGTGTGTTCTCCTGTAAAGACATAGAATATGGAAGAATTCATAGAAGTTATATTGGTAATTGCTTTGGGGTTGAAAAACTAGGGTTAAGGATAGGAGATTTCATTGTAGATCTTGTCCTGTATGTTGTAAAGCATGTGCATTTATTACCCTTTTCAAAATAAACAGAAATCATGCCCAGGCATGCTTATTTATAAATGTTGAGCCTATCTCCCAGAATTTATATTATGAACATGCCTTTTGGGGATTCTGATAGCTTGCTAAAGGTTGGGGACCTCAGTTGTATTCCAGTGGTTCTCACAAGAACTGAGAGAAAGGGCATGTCACTCATCTGGTGAACTTGTAGGAAATAACTCATCAGACCCAACCCGAGCCACCTTTTCTTTCAGATTGGGTCTCAAATGGAAGAAATTTGATTTGTCCATCACCTGTCTAGACAGTACTGTGCCAAGACTAGACCTCCAGTGTGCCCTTGCCACTTTTGAGCTGCCTCAAAAGGTTGTGTTTGTTTGCAATAATTAAAATATGTAGTTAAAAGTAGTATTTTGGGGGAAATTACAAGTCCATTTTGTGCTGTAATGTCTGATGTCTGCATTTTTCTTAACAAGGCTAACTGCTTTCTTAGGCAATATTTGAAACATAATACTAAAATTCTACACTACCCGGTGGTGTCATTTTTTTCTAAAAGACGATAATAATTGTAAATTTGATTTTAAAATTCATTTAGAGGGAAAAAGTTTCCTATATTGAACATGTTTTATGGCAGGTTCCTATTAATTACTTCTGCATATATAAACCTATTTGGGTGGTTGTTCAGAAGAAATTGGTACTCTAATTGGAGAGAATCTGGGTTTTGGAAAGGTCCAGGAAATTATTTTATCCAGCTTAAAATAGCTATTTTTTTCCTTATAAATTTATGGTAACTTGATAAGTTAAAATCTTCCTTATTTGCAGAAGCCTCTACAGCTGTTGAAAAAAAGGAGAAACCTCTTCCAAGACTTAATATCCATTCTGGATTCTGGATTTTGGCATCCATTGTTGTGACCTACTATGTTGATTTCTTTAAAACCATTAAAGAAAACTTTCACACTAGTAGGTGAGAAAACTTTATTGCTTCATAAGTTAAGCACCATCATCTTATTTTTCATGTTCTGTTTTGTCAGTTGAATTTTGCAAATGTTTAGAAAGCTCTTACTTCCTGCCAGGCACCGTGTTAGAGGTACTAGTGATACAAAGGTGAATAAGAGTGTGTGCTTTGGACATGTACAGCAGAACGTATGAGCCTGGAAAGTATTTCAGTATGCCTTTCAGCACAAGTGTGTTGTAGGATGGCAAAGGTAGTGAATTTAAGAACCTAATCCGTTTGTAAAAGAGGGAAGAAGAAAGATTCTGCCTGATGGTCTCTCTGCAGATAAAGTTTAGGAACACTGGGAGGAGGGGGTGAGGGCTGTGGTGGGTAAGAACTAGGTCTCAGAGCTTGTTTTCAGAGAGTAGTTACAGCTAATAAGGTAACTACAGGGAGTGATTGAATTAGAGTTGATGTCACTGAAGGGAGGAGTTGGGAGCTGATGTCAAATCATCATTCATTTAGGAGGATTGGGATCTCTTTGGTATAATCTGAGGATCTGACGTGGGGGACAAGGTTGTGAATTAGACCTGAGTCCTCACTGAACATTGGACAGTGTTCTGGAGGCGCCCCATAGCAGAACAAAGAGGGGGAGATGTTGATGACCATTGGAACTGGCATTGGGGGGTGATTTGCATAGGATGAGAGCACAGTTGTTCACAAGGAGCAGCAGGACTAGAAAGGTGTGGCTAGGACTGTTTGATCCCACGTTACCTTTTCTTCAAAGTCCTTCAGGAAGATCGGTGACCATTGGAGGGAGAGCCAGGAGATGCATGCAGTCAGGAGAAAGGCATATGGGACTTTAAACTGTTGGAGGGAGAGAGCTTGTTCTCTCTTTCCTCATTCCTGTGAGCTGGAGCTTTCCTTAAACACTCCCATCTTTCTGCGCTTTGCCCTCCTTGTTCCTTCCCTGACTGATTTGGGATGAAGAACCAGACATGTCGCTTAGCACCTTCTTTCTCTTGGGATCCAGCTGCCCATTGGAAGCACAGATTCCAGTCTGCTTTTCTCTGCCATCATTTCTGGGGGTAGCCCCGATATGTGAGGGTCTCTAGGTTTTCACATCAACTTGGAACCTGGTGGGTATGTCTGGTCACCAAAGCCATCTTCCCGTAGCTCCATCAGTAAAAAAAAAAAAAAAAAAAAAAAGCTGACAGTTGACCTCATCAGCCTAACTCCTTCGTGTCTCTCAGTTGGTTTAGAACCTGGGCTGGGAAAAGAGAGAATGGTTACTTTGCACACCAGCAGTGGCAGCTGTCTCTTTGTTATTCACATATGTCATGAGAGCCTGAAATGTGATGGCGATGATTAAGGCACATGTCTAGCCCCTCACCAGTCCCTTATGGTCCAGGATGGATAAATTGGTCATGTGGTGGATGCTGTGTAAGTGTATGCACAGGATTTACCTCTGTCGCCTTATATTAAGTATTCTCACTAGTGGGCGCCTGGGTGGCTCAGTTGGTTAAGCGACTGCCTTCGGCTCAGGTCATGATCCTGGAGTCCCGGGATCGAGTCCCACATCGGGCTCCCTGCTCAGCGGGGAGTCTGCTTCTCCCTCTGACCCTCTTCCCTCTCATGCTCTCTACCTCTCATTTTCTCTCTCAAATAAATAAATAAAATCTTTAAAAAAAAAAAAAGTATTCTCACTAGTTTAAGGAATTGGTGAGGTAAGGGATAATTAGTTACACATAAAAGGTGCTGGAGGCACATATGGTCATGTGGCAGAGCCAGGACTCGGAATCTGAAGCCAGGCCTTGGAGCAGGAGAAGGAAGTAGAAGTCACAGGCCTGGCCCCCAAAAAGCGTCCCCTTAGATAAAAAAGACATGAACGGCTATTCACAGGCTGAGGATTTTGAGTAGCCCTGGATTCTTGCTGAGGGCCTCAGTAAGCAGTGGGGAGTTGGAGCCGTGGGATGAGAGCAATACCTGAGAGGGAGTGTGGGCCGTGATCTGCTTTCTTGCATATGGTTCATTCTTCTGATGCCTGAGGTCATTGCTTATTTCTTGCTCCACCATTAGCCCAAGTTCAGAAGCTCAAAGCATTAGGGTTCTTTAAATCTATGCAAGGTTAGGGGTGCCTGGATGGCTCAGTCGGTTGAGGGTCCGACTGTTTCAGCTCAGGTTATGGTCTCAGGGTTGTTAAGATTGAGTCCTGCATTGGGCTGTGTGCTGAGCATGGAACCTGCTTAAGATTCTCTCTGCTCCCCCCTCTCCACACACCACTGCCCCAGCTTGCATATGCTCTCTCTCTCTTAAAAAAAAAAAAAATTTTTTTTTTTAAGTCTATGCAAGGTTGTAAGATTGTATGTTCAAAGACAGGAGAGACAGATTAACATTAAAGTGAAACATCATGATGCTTTGAAAATGTCAATTTTTAGGAACCTGCTGTGGTGTGTGTGTGTGTGTGTGTGTGTGTGTGAGTGAAACATCATGATGCTTTGAAAATGTCAATTTTTAGGAACCTGCTGTGTGTGTGTGTGTGTGTACACACACCGAGGAGCTGATTAAAATTACAATGCAAATTACCATCCCAGATGCCCAGGCTTCATACCCACCAAGCCAGAATTTGGGAGACTGGGGCAAGTTAGCTTCCTTTTGGAATGTTGTAGTGACTCTGATACACACCCAGGGTTGAGGGCCACTGACTTGGACTATCGTTTTGATTCAGGCATGTTCTTCATCTGTTTCTATCCTCTACCATATCGGGACTCCATGGCCGTGCTAGGATTCTATATGAAGTTAAAAACAGATGAACAGAAGGATCCTGACCAAGCAAGGAGGTCACTAATAGTGTTCCTCAGCCTTTGTTAGCACCTCCGAAGGAGCCTTTGCAAGACATGTTATTCCTTATTGCCCCCTTACGTACTGTATGAGTATCTGTGCTTTGTACATGCAGAAAGAGTAAGATTATTTCCTCACTTTGGGGGCAACATCGCTCCTGTTGAGAATGCACACTCTAGCAGAAGAGAGGTCTTTGAAGAGGAATATGGAGATTTTTTTTTTCATGGATCACCTCTGGAATAGTGATGATTACCACTGGGCATTAACTGTGTGGGAAGCACTTTTCGGAGCAGCTCTGTGATTCTCACAGCTATTCTCTAAGTCCTGGTAACGTTTCCAAAGCCCCATGAGGTTAAGTAATTTGCCCAGAGCCACAAAGCTAGTCCTGCTGGATCCAAACCCAGACCAGCAGATGTGAAAGGCTGCGCCCTCCTGCCTCTCATTATTAATCCTAGAACCCAGCATCATAAAATGCCTTAAAGGAATCTGGAACCTTGGCACGGTTGGATGTGCACTCACTCACTGCCAGTGTCACTTGACTGTTCCAGCCCCCCTGTGACTCCTCTCTCATCTATGCAGAACACTGGTCTTCTCCCCTCGGAGAAGCGAAAGATAATGGGGACATCAGGAAACAGGAAAAGGGCTTCGTTCCCCAAATCTGGCCTCCTCCCCTGATCCGCAGGGGCGAGGAGGCTGCCTTCACATGCAGAGTCGGCTCTTGGGTAGAATGAGAAGTGAGAAAAAGCCACTGCCCCTCGGAGGGTTGGAGCTCTTCTCAAAATGGGTGTGTTTCCCTAAGAAACCTGTTGTGAGAGGCAGTTTGAAGAAACCGTCTTCCAAATTGATTGTCCATGTTCCTCAAAACCGTCCTTGATTTGGAGGAGTTCATGGTCCCTGTTTCTTACTGTCACACTCAAATCTTCAGAAAGAGACAGAAAGCTGCCGTCTCTCCTGGATCGTGAAAGCAGACGCGTGGCCGTGAGCTTGCTCATGCTTTGGGTCGTGGTTTTGGAGTGTGTGCAGCACACGAGTGTTTAAAGCCTCACTTTCTTCCTGCGGCACGTGCTGGCCTCCTGTCTCACCCCATCTCTTGGTAGATAGAGGCCTTCTGAAAGCTGGGACTGAGGAGCTGTGGGTCCCTCAGGGCCCCTTACCCAGCCAATACTCTCCGTGAAAATCGATTGTTAGGCTGTCCGTGAGAACGTTTTAAGACATGTGGTGACTCGCTAAGTGCTGTCAGCCCTCCTGTCGCTTTTGTCTTTGGCAGTTGGTTTGTCGTGGGTGGTGCCCTGCTGCTCCTCAGCCTGTCGATTGCATGTTACTGCATCCTCTACCTGGAGTGGTGTCGTGGAATTGAAGATTATGACGTCAAGTACCCCACCTTGATACCCATTACAACCGCTACTTTTATTGCAGCCGGGATTTGGTAAGTTAACTTTGAAATGACTAACAGGAATAAAACGGTTTTTGATTGGTGCTGATGTACATGGTACAAAACTTAAAGGAAAGGAGTCACGGGAAAATGGCCTCCTGTCATTGCTGGTCTTGGAGTCCCTTTCCAATGGGATCTTTCTTTATGTATTTAGCTACTTAATATGCAAATGGTGACATGCTGTATATATTCTGCATTTTGCTTTCTCAGTCATTTTCATTGTGAAATATAACACATATAGAAAGTGGAAAAAACTAAACTGTACAGCTGAACGAGTTCAGAGATGCATTGATGAAAGCCCACCCAGGTCAAGGAGAACCGTTCCAGCCCCAGAATCCCACCCCCACCCCCAGGCGCCATCCTTCCTGCCCAGGGACAGACACTGCCCCAACCTGTGTGGGACTTGCTTTCTTTTGCCTCTCTTAAACACTCTCTTTTTGTTTTGTCTGTTTTTGAACTTGATAGAAATGGAGTCATATATTGTGTGTTCTTTTACATTTGGTGGTTTACATGTAATATTACGTATGCTCTTTATTATTCTCATGCTCAAAACTTTAGAGACACAGGGAAAGCTGCTGTCTTTCCTGTATCATGAAAGAAAACACATCGCCATGAGTGGAGCTGTGGTTTGGACGGCGCTTTATGGGCGTGTGCAAAGCCTCACTTTTGTTCCTGCCTCGTGTCTCCGTCTCATCCTGTCTCACCCCCCTCTCCCGTTAGATCTGCCTTGTGTATCACAGCTGCTCACTGCTGGGTAGCATTCCGGCCTGTCGCTGAATCCCAGCCTAGCGGCTCTACTGTCCATAGCATTTGAATTGTTTCCAGCTTGGTGATGTTTCTAAGGATGCTGTTAACATTATGGAAGAGGACTCTCGTGCACACGTGCACACATGTCCGGATGTATATAGGCTCACACGTGTATGTACCTATCTCTAGAAGTAAAATTGCTGGCTTAGAGGTTGTACATATCTCCAATTTCAGTAAATAGCGCCACCTCTTTTCCAAAGTGACCGTTTTTTTTTTTTAATGGAGCCATGTAGTTGATAATTCTTCCATATTGGTACATATAGATGTGCCTTATTGTTTTGAATTGTTACATAGTTATTACAGAGACATAACCAGGATCTACTTAACCCGCTCTCTTGTTAGATTTAGAGTTGTTCTTACTGTTCTGCTGCTATAAAAACACCACAGTGTCCTTCTTCTTAATAGTTATTCAGTGAGGGCGCCTGGGTGGCTCAGATGGTTGAGCGTCTGCCTCTGGCTCAGGTCATGATCCCAGGGTCCTGGGATCGAGTGCCGCGTCAGGCTCCCTGCTCAGCGGGGAGCCTGCTTCTCCCTCTGCTTCTCTCTCTCTCTCTCTCTCTCTGTCTCTCATGAATAAATAAATAAAATCTTTAAAAAAGTTATTCAGTGAAAAACATTGATTTTTTTTAAATGTGTATAAAAGTATACTTGCTCACTGAAGAAAAATCTATTACAGAAAAACACGAAGGAAACAAATCACCATGACCCTGCTAGGCAGAGAGAAAAACTACTCTTATTGTTGTGTGTATTCCTGTAGCTTTTTTCCTTTTTCTGTAATAACTGAATTTTGATTTTGGAAAAACCATAGACTTCTGTACATGTTCAGTTTAAATGCATGTTTTTTATGATGAATTTTCTGTATTTGAAGTTTAAGGGTATTGACACCTATTAACCTTGTAATGTGGACATTACTAACCCTTCAGTGATGTGGGTGGACAGGTGTGCTCTTTTATATTATATAAGTAAGATCACCCCAGAAATGTTAGTTTTTAGAACAGTGGGATTGTAGCTGTTTAAAGTTCTCTTTATCGAAGTGTTACACATTAAAATCTTAATTGACTACAGTTTTCGCTAAGTAACTTCTGCTTCTACAAATTCAGACCATAAAAATCACTTGCACTTAGAAGCTGTCTTATTCTTACCTTGGTGATAGGAATAGTGTTTTTCTCAATAGGAAATCTTTTTTACTGTTTTCTTTTTTTTTTTAAAGGTTTTATTTATTTATTTGACAGAGGGAGACACAGCGAGAGAGGGAACACAAGCAGGGGGAGTGGGAGAGGGAGAAGCAGGCCTCCCTCAGAGCAGGGAGCCCGACATGGGGCTCGATCCCAGGACCCTGGGATCATGACCTGAGCCGAAGGCAGACGCTTAATGACTGAGCCACCCAGGCGCTCTTCTTTTTTCCAAAGATTTTATTCATTTATTTGAGAGAAAGAGATAGCAAGAGAGAGCACAAGCTGGGGAGGGGGGCGGGAAGAGGGAGAAGCGGGCTCCCCACTAAGCAGGGAGCCTGATACGGGGCTTGATCCCAGGACCCTTGGAATCATGACCTGAGCCGAAGGCAGATGCTTCACTGACTGAGCCACCCAGGCGCCCCTCAATAGGAAATTTAATAGCAACTTTTAAGTGATTATTTTTTCTTTGTTTCTAAGAAAAAAATATTTGAAACTGTTTTGACCGTGATCATTTGATGGCATGTGGATCATAAAAGGCAGTAGCCATTGTCATTCCTATTCCATCACAGACACTGACTTTTCAACCCTCAGGTTCCTCTTGGGCAGCTCTCATGGGAGGACCTTTAGCGGTTCCAGTTCCAAATGCTTTTGGAAGAGTTTGTGATATTTCCACTATGGGCTAAATCACAGGGTGGAGAAACATGACATGCATATAAAGTCGCTGGCTAGGCAAACTTTCCCAGACTGAGGAGCAGTGGGTTCTCTAAATCTAGATTCCACCGTGGGCTGTGTGTGTAGACTGCAGCCGCAGTTGCTAACTGTGTGCGCTTTGTCCTTTTCAGCTTCAACGTTGCTCTGTGGCACGTGTGGTCTTTCCTCACCCCGCTGGTATTGTTTACTCAGTTCATGGGGGTTGTGATGCTCATCTCACTCCTTGGATGATTTCTAAAGGTAGGAGTTCTGGAATGGTGTTTCTTATATTGAACTCATTGGAACAGTGTCTTCCTCTACGACAGTTTTCAGGTGGCGGCCCAGCAGTAGCAGACTGCTTAGCACCTGTTCAGCCGTTCAACTTAGCAACTGTCCTCTGGTATGGAAAAGTTCACGCTGTAGATTATTTTCTCCTGAAGTCAGCTTCCATCACCTGATACACGTGACGACTGGCCAGGTTGCTCTGATGGATTGGCAACGTAGGAAGAATGGGCACTCTGACCCACTCTGACAGTTCTGGCTGCTTCCTAACAGACAACGCATCGACCTTTTCCTTCCATGTTCCTTATAGGATTTCTTCCTCTCCGCCGACAACTGCCCCCCCTGGGCCCGCTGCCTTGCACAGTGGGGTCTGTTTGTCGAGTATCAGATGACTCATTTATCACACAAATATGTATTGAGGGCACTCCCTCTACGTGCTGAGGGACATGGGGAGAAAGACCGAGGCAGCCCCTCCCTTCCCGTCACTTACTTCAGAGCTTAGAGGAAATCTACTTGGTGCATCAATTTACAACAGGCATGAAAACAGGCCCAGAGAAGTATAAGTTAATATATACTAAGTAAATGATTGGGGTGCTAAAGAAAACTGGCTTCAGCTAACAGCATATGCTCCCTTTGGAGTTTTATTTTTTCTTTTTAAAGATTTGATTTATTTGAGAGAGAGAGAGAAGGAGGGAGCACACTAATTGGGGGGAGCTGCAGAGGGAGACGGAGAAGCAGGCTCCCTGCTGAGCGTGGAGCCTGACGTGGGGCGCAGTCCCAGGACCTCACGATCATGACCTGAGCCGAAGGCAGGTGCTTAACCAGCTGAGCCACCCAGCCGCCCCCCCCCCCACTTTGGCATTTTAAAGGAGAGTCACTGTACCCACATAAAGGAGAAACGGACGTAATGTCATTGCTGCCAGGCTGCCAGTCACTGTCATGGCCCTGACGGCGCTGGGGTGGAGAGTCCCCTCCACACGCTGTGCTGTCTCAGTAGCCCTTTCTCCTGGTTCGGGTGTGCCTCCACAAGACGTCACCTCACCTGACCATGTGTCCTGCCTCCCCCCTTCTCCCAGGTGTCATTAACATTTTTGGCTGTTCAGTTTTGACTTTTTACACACGTTCAGGAGCTTTTAACTCCCTGCTGATGTGAATTTATATTTGGTAACGGAGAGCCAGAGATGTTACAGACATGTGGACTAAACTTTGCTTCTAACAACAGATCCAGAAGCTGAAGATAGAATGTCTCGCATCGGATATCAATGCTCGTTTCCTTTCAGGTTTTAGAGCGCGTCAGTGTGAACGCTTCAACCTCCAGCCGGCTGAAAGCATCGCAGACGTAATGGAAATGCTACAGTGCATTTTTGCATCTAGGAAGTGAGTGGTTTCCTGGGAAAAATTGTAACTTTGCAGTCTGGTTGAAATCAGAATAAATTTGAGCTCATTTGCCTGTTCTTAAACTCAAAAATTACTGAATTTTTCAAATTCAAAATAGAAGTAATTGGTTTGCAGTGTTAATCTGTTTGAATCATTGGCGAAAGTATGGTGTAAACATTTAAGCAGCGTTTCATTACAGGTACATGATGTCCTCCCAAAATTCAGATAAGTTGTTCATTCTTTGGTTGTATACGATCACTGGGTGTATAGAAGGGAATGATCGTGTCCTGTGCCTTTAACCCAGCTTCAGCAATTACTATATTTCTCATTTTTATAATAGTCTTGTTAGGTGAGAGGGCCAATTGGAAGCATTTTATGTGTTCCTATCACTTTAGATTTCATCATGTGTAAATTCCTGGGTTTCTAGCATTTGTTTAATGTAGGCACTTTTAATCATTTTTAAGTATGTATAATTTTTTCCTTAATGTTTAAATAAAATATTTTTATAACTTTCTTGTGGGTTTTCTTGCTACAGGTTTTGGAAAGTTTGTTTTCAGCTATTAGAGTTAACTAAGGGAATAGGGCTTCTTCTTAGAGATGTCTGCTCTGCTCTTCAGAGATCTCAGGAAGACACTGTTCACACTTTCAAATGCAGATATGTTCATCTTAAACCCAAACATCATACGCCTTGTGGTGTTGATCCTCACCCCCCCTCAAAAGGGACTTCTGCTGATGGTGGGGTTCAGTCACCGCTTGTGTCTGGCCTGGATCCACCCTGCACCTACCGTGACCAGACCTTGAGTAGTAATCTTTCTCCAGCTGTGAAGTGGGAACAATATCTGTTTTGTAGGGTTGTGGATAGTAGGAATAATGTTTACAAAACACCCATTATAGTGCCTGGTACACAGTAGGTTTCTGGTACACAGTAGGCGCTCACTCCATTAATGATAATAGAGAACGAAAGACCAAGTAGATCCAGAGTCAGGAGTGGGAAAAGGCGGGCAGGAAAGTGGGAAAAGGTGAGCA
Source organism: Eumetopias jubatus (assembly GCF_037043125.1). Taxonomy (NCBI): domain Eukaryota; kingdom Metazoa; phylum Chordata; class Mammalia; order Carnivora; family Otariidae; genus Eumetopias; species Eumetopias jubatus. Next base: position 196,068,075 of record NW_028274808.1, on the reverse strand, counting down.
GAATCGGGCCCAGTCTGGGTACACACACGTGAGAGTTTCATTACAAGGTGAGGAGCAAGGTCAGACAGAGGGCAGAGTCAGCCACGTCAGTCAGCGATGGGGGGAGTCCGGTGCAGGGTTGCGGTTGCAAACCCTGCAAGTTAGGATGAGAGTAAGAGGCGGGACTAGGAAGGGAGAGACAGGTGGGGGCTAACTGATCAGGCTCACCAAAAATCCCCAAAATGCTGAGGCGTGAGGAAACCAGAGATGAGGGAACATAACCAGAGCACCTCGTTTGTCTTAAACCTCAGAGGTGAGATATCCAGAGGAGAAGTAATCATGGTGCTCTCAGTGGTGACGTCAAGAAGATTGAAGTTCCCTGATCAATTTTCTATAAAAGCCCGACCATAAAAGCCCTCAGTGGCAACCCATTCGGGACCTCTCACTTGACAGAGCTTTTCCTTTCCTTTGTTTCCACCTTCACTGAATAAACTTTTGCTTCACCTATTGTGTCCGTGAGATTCATTCTTCGACCCCGTGAGACAAGAACCCTGTAACAAGAGCATTGGTTCTGACCCTCCGGGGGGGCCTGGGGCAGGGGACAAAAGACAGCACCCTAGTGACAGCACCCACAAGCACTCTGGGAGAGAGTCTGCAAGAAAACACCTATCCTCCCTCGCTCTCCCGTCCCCATCCCTTATTGCGGAGTGTAGTTCTACTTGGATAGAAATCTAAGGCTGGGATTCTCTGTAGGCAGTTCGTTGAAACCCAGTTAGAATGCTGATGTGGCCAACAAAGAGGCTAAAATGACCCTGTTAGTTGCAAAGAGACATTTTAATATATTTTGTTAAAACTGGATCATGCCTGGTCTCTGTTTCTGTTACATAACTGCCATGTATGTTACTTATGGGTCTTTCCCTGTTACTATAACTACTCAATAAGTAAAAATGGTATCAGGCCATCCTGTCAGTGCTTCTGAACAAGCCTGTGGGAAGAGCGCCACTCTTCAGAGTCAAGAGTAAATGAACACTTGCCAATCTCTCCCGTGAAGGCCAGGGATATGGCGGAAGCATGTGTGTGCTCTTGAAAGTGTCCCTGACTCTTTGGGGTGCCTGGGTGGCTCAGTCCGTTGAGCTTCTGACTCTTGGTTGCATGGGACTCTTGGTTTGGGCTCAGGTCATGATCTCAGGGTCGTGAGATGGAGCCCCACATCCGGCTGTGTGCTCTGCGTGGAGTCCACCTGTCCCTCTCCCTCCCCTTGTGCCTCCCCCAATAAATAAATAAGGTCTTTTTAAAAATTAAAAAAAATGTCCCTGACTCTGAGCATCCCAAGTGTCAAGTCCCAAGTTTTCTACCCAGCTTGCACACTTGTGCCCAGGCCTGCTGCTCAGAGGTTGTGGTTTGGTTGGTGAGCAGGGCTGTTCTGTGTGAAGCCTTCTCCAAGCGATTCTAACATCAGGAGGGGTCAAGAACTCTCCTGGTCCAGTCCGTTTAGGGAGAGACCTCTCTGCAGAAGCTAGAACCTTCAGATTGGCCGGGAACATAGAGATAATGGAATCTAACCATGCTCACTAGGGTCAAAACCAGACTGAGACTCCCCCGTCCCTCCTTAACCCCACAATCTATGTCTGGGACCCAGCTTACGAGAGTGGCCTTTCTAGGAGACTAACAGGATTTCAGGCCCTGGCTCTGTCGGGGCGCTTGGGTTTTATGCACCATAGAAAGGTCTCTTAAGCCAGAGAGGCACTGGAAGGGCCAGGGAGAAGCTGAAGAGCCTGTCTCTGCAGGTGGGCTCGCATGGGGGAGGGGCTGGGGCTAGGCCTGGAGTTATTCCCTGGTGCTGTCTGCAGCCGCCCCAGTCCGGATAAATGCCCTCACTTAAAGAGGCATTTTTTTTGTTTTTTTGTTTTTTTTTTTAAGATTTTATTTATTTGACAGAGACACAGCGAGAGAGGGAAAGCAAGCAGGCTTCTGCAGAGCAGGACCCTGGGACCATGACCTGAGCCAAAAGCAGACGCTTAACGACTGAGCCACCCAGGCGCCCCAAAGAGGCGTTGTTTTTTTTTTTTTTAAGATATCTATTTGAGAGAGAGAGAGCCCAAGTTGGGGAGAGGGGCAGAGGGAGAGGGAGAAGCAGGCTCCTTGCAGAGCAGGGAGCCCGATGCGGGCTCGATCCCAGGACCCTGGGATCAGTCCCAGAGCAGAAGGCAGACGCTTAACCAACTGAGCCACCCAGGCGCCCCAAATGCCCTCCCCTTAAAACCATTTTTTTTTTTTTTGAAAGACTGATTCAGCTCAGTATTCCTTGAGGTGGGAAAGAGTTTGGTGGATTCTTGGAACATGGAATTCATAAAAATAACTCCATGAAACAGCGACAGCACTGTTCTGCACATACTGAGGACTGATTCCCAAGGAGCAGCGTTGCAGGTGCTGGGCCGAGTGCTGTGGGGAGTTGAAGAGGAGAGCCGACCAGAGGAGGGACTGGTCCTAAGTGGGCTGTGAAGCCCTCCCCGCCTGAGCCTCAGACTCAGCCCCCCAAGTTGAGGACCGCAATTTCCCCATTTGGGCAGAAGGGGGATGGGTAGCTGCTCTCTAACGCAGCGTGAGCAATAGCTTTTCCTGTTAGCTGCGGCTTTTGCAAACCTTTTAATACCTCACTTGGGGCATAGTCATTGTGCCTTGAGATGCATCATTCCCACGCGCACACGGATCTGTTGTCCTATTTCCCCTCTCTGAACACACACGCCCAAGTCGGGCTCCCTCAGGCTCCTGAAGTTATTGACCACGTTCGCTGGTCTCCCTTACGGCACAACTCCACCAAAGGGTGCTCTGTGCTCACGATCTCCAGTTGTGCTCCGTATTTTAACAAGTGTGTTACGACGTACGTTTGCAGAAGAGTGTATATTGCTTTCCCTTATGTTTACCATAAAGAAGAGTCAAGGGGACCTCTGGAGCTGGGTGCCACCTGGGCCCACACACCTCCAGTGGCACAAGTGACCCCCACTTCAGCCACTGCTCCCCCACGGTCCCCCCACACTCACCTGAGCACCATGTCTCTCTCAGGGCCATCCAGACTCTTCTCATAATCCCTTTACTCCTGTCACAGTGACCGGCACAAAAGGCCTGGACCTCCCGGCGCACATCTCCTCTCCACACACGTCTGTATGTCCCGGGTGTCTATTGCTGCATGACAAGCCACGCTACACGCTTAGGCTTAAAACCACCACCACCATGATTTTGTTCACGAGTCTGAAGTCTGAACAGGAATCTGCAGGAACACCTTGTCTGCACTCCACAGGGGGTGACTCGACCGGCTGGCTGGACGGTCCCCTTCCAAGGAGGATCACTCGGGGTTGGCGAGCTGGTGCTGGCTGCCGGTTTCTCTCCGCATGGGCCTCCCCCATGGGGCAGTGGGGGCTTCCTCCCCGCAGAGGAGCTCCCATCCAAAGGTGAGCTTGGGTATTCAGTTTTCAGTTGCTGCTCTAACAAATTGCCACACACAACAGCTAAAAACAACAGAAATTGATTATCTCACAGTTCTGTTGCTTGAAGTCCGGCATGGGACTCAGGGGTTGGCAGGGCTGTGGTCCTCTCTGGAGGCTCCAGGAGAGAACCTGTCTCCTGTCCTTTGAGGCGGTTAGCAGAGTTCAATTCCTTGCAGTCCTAGGACTGAGCTCCCCGTCCTGAGCTGGCTGTCAGCGAGGCCATTCCCAGCTCCTACAGGCACCTCCATTTGCTGCCTCGGGGCACTCTCCCTCCATCTGCAAGCTTCCCGTGTCTCCTGCCTCTTCTTCCTTGTCATATTGCCCCGACCTCTCTCCCGCCTTCCCCTTCTGCTGAAGGGCCCGTGTGATTACATCAGGCTCACCTGGGCAACCCCAGATCCACTCCCTGTTTTAAAGCCCTTAATTCATCTTCAGCATTCCTTTGGCCACCTAACGTCACAGCGTTGGTAGCTTCCAGGGAGCAGGGCGTGGACCCCTTTGGGGGCATCGCTCTGCCCACACCCGGGGTCCCAGAGACAGGAGATGGAAGCTCCCACTTAAAGCAAGGACTCAGGAATTGTTCAAGCAGCCACAGACCCCAGATTCGAGGGGACATAGCTTCCCCCATCCCAAAGGAGGAGGGTCAAGGAATGTGTGGGCCATGTTTTAAAATTGCCACGGTCTCTGCCCACACATTCTCTGTGTTCCGCCCCCATGCAAAAGCCAACAATTCCCGCGAGCCTGGTCCTGTGTGACAGCACCAGACACACAGGCTTGTGCTCCAGGATCACATCATCTAACTCAACACAGGGGCAGGCATGGTTGCTCAGGTGCAGGGGCCTCGAGCGGAACACCTTTACAGGCAAGTTACCGGTCAGTTAGCACGGAACCTACAGTGATGAGGCAGGCATAGGGGACCCGTGATAACATGCCCATTCAAAAAGGGGTGGGCAAGGCACACAGTAGCTGGTCCATAGAAATTCTGAAAGCCAGCTGGGCGCATGTCCCTCTCTCTTGATTAGGGACCAGGGCTGCTTCCTAGGACTCTGTCAAAGCTTTAGGCTCTACCCTCTGCGCTGTATTCCACCCACATCCTTTTCTGTAAGAGAATAGTTTGGAATTCAGGAACTTTCTCAGCCTGCTTCCTGTCCAGAAAAGGTTTGAGGTCCTGAGGGCTCTTCATTTTGCACTGCCTGTCCTTTTTGGCCTGAGCTGGAGCTGCTTCCACTAGAACAATTTGCAAACAATGAGAGGTAGGAGGTCTTCTTGTAGCATTTAAAGAAACCTTTATCTCCTGGAGCTAGAGGGTAGACATTGCTAAAGGTCAGGCTCAGGACCTCATGGTGGGCAGAGTATCCCAGATGGCTGACTTCTCAGTCTAGGAAATCTCATCCACCAGAGTCAGAGCCCTGAAGGGGAAGGAGCAGATCTTGAGAAATGGACACCTACCTATCGCATGAATCGGATGTCACCTGATCCACCCAACACAAGGTTGGGCATGCACAGCGGCAATATATTACTGAGTAGAAATAGTATCTAAGACTTGAACTTGAGCAGGGCTGGAAACCATGAGTACGTTGCATGTACAGGTGGCTCAGGGGCCTTTGAGATCCATTCCATAGAGTATGATGTCCAACCACGTAGACAGCTGCAGCATCACGGCCCCACCCAAAGGGGGTCCCTGAAGGTGGTGAAGGAAAATCTTCCCAGCGGGCTGAACGCTGAGTGCTCCATTTGGTTGGCCACTTTGTCTGGATTGAAAGATGTCCAGAGTACAAATCTCCATGGATTCAGGGATGGTTGCTCACAGGCTACTAGTTTGGTTAGATGGTCAGTGACTTGGAAAGAAGAACTGGAAACTTAGTGACAAGGAGTTTTGGGGAATAATACATGGAGGGGCCTCTCAGCATGGATTCAGAGTGAAACATGAGTCACATGAATGTGCACCCAAGGCACCCCCTACAGAGGAGGGGGCGAAACAGCATGTTCTGCGCTGGTCAGTCAGCCTCTGCCTAGCCACCCAGTGTTTGCTCAATGGGCCCCGTGTACAAGGATCATGGTGGAGGGAGGGATGGGGCCTGGGCCAGCTCTCAGCAACGCAGAAGCCTCTTCCCAAGGCTGACCTGGTGGTCACCAGTACTGAGTGCAGACCCTGCTGTGATGATCTGAAAAGAGCATTCTGAACTTTGGTCACTTGTCCCTTCCCTTGAATCCGGAATCCGAATCAAGGCATGTAGAGAGGGTGTGTGTGGGAAGCCAGCTGAATCCAGACTTTGAGTTCGCTCAGGCACCAGAATATGAATGAAACCTTCTGGGGTTCTAGCCCCGGCCATTGAGTCACCCCCAGCTGTTCTCGTCTTCCAGGCTAAGGGCCTGGACACTGCAGAGCAGAGGAAAAAGCAACCCCCCATGTCCCCTGCAAATCCTGACCCCCAGATCCATGAGCACAACAAAACCCCACTTAGGGTGGTTGATCAGGTTGAGATAGAACTTGCTGCCAATAGCAGAGGCCACCCCTGAGCTGCTTTTCCCTGGGGAGACCTGCCTGGTAGATGTTTGATTATATCCAATCCCTTCCATCATGGAGGGACTGGAGATTTGTCCTCCCTGGATATGACACATACTCTGAAGATGAGTTTGCCTTTCCTTCCTGTGATGCTTCTGCTGGCATGTATATGGTCATGGTCTTCCACACCACACTGCTCCCGATCCACGACCATGGACTTCACCCAATGCCCAGGACTTAACATCCATTCAGAGCTCATTCTATTGCTTCCCAAAGGATCTGTGTAGAAAAAAAATGACATTATTGGGAAAAGTATTTAAATCCAAATAAAGACTGTAGTTTAACTAATACTTTTATATCAACATGAATTTCTTAGTTTTGACAAAGTTCTCAGGGTGTATGAGATATTAGGAGGAGGTAGGGGGAGCTGGGTGAAGGAAGGGTACACCAAAATGTCTATACCATCTTTGCAACTCTTCTGTAAATCTAACATGATTTCAAAAGGAAAAGTCAAGAAAGTAGACCCAGGAGTGACCTTTCCTGAGTGAATGGTTGCCATGCCATCATGCTGTGTGCCCTTTCAGGGAAGACTCAAAGAAGAGTCACTGGATATTTGTGGTAATGTTGCAGGGCTTTTCTCAAGGAGACCCAGCCCCCTCTTCATTCGCCAACCCCAGGTCTGTGAACTGGCTCAGGCTTGGGACACTGAGCGACAGGTTTTGACTCTCTCTTGTAATGATTCAAGATAGATCTCTGGCTACCTTACCTGGAGATTTTCCAGTGATACAGATCAAATAATGCTTTAATAGGCCGCCTGTCTTGGGTTGAATTGTGCCCCCCGCCCCCCAAAGATATGCTGAAGTCCTAACCCATGGTACCTGTGAATTTGACCCTCTTTGCAGATATAATAACAATGTAAGTTAAAATGAGGTCATACTAGAGTAGGGTGGGCCCTTAATCCAATACGACTGGTGTCCTTATACAAAGAGGAGAGAGACAGAGGAAAGATGGCCATGTGACAATGACAGGGACAGGGATTCGATCATGCAGCTGGAAGCAAGGGGGTGCCAAGGATCAGAAACAGCCACGGGAAGCTAGAAGAGACAAGGAAGTATCCTCCCCTGGATCCCTTAGAGGGAGCGGGTCTCTGTTGACACCTTGATTTCCAACCTCGGGGCTCCAGAACTGTGAGATAATAAATTTCTGTGGTTTTAAGCCACCCAGTTGGTGGTTCTTTGCTATAACCACCCTAGAAAACTAATTAACACCACTCACCTCTCTTACTCTTAGAAGTTCTGGGATTACATAGCCACCACCAAAGGTAACTGGGGGCAACATCTACTTGGCACTGGGTCCTGTGGCTCGTGCTGTCTGTGGTGGTAAATTAAGCACTCTGCCACCCGACCTCTGCCTCTCTGGAATCCCATCATCCTCGCTGAAACTGGGGAGTCCATGTCTCAGGGGCAGCGTGTCTCACCACCGCCCGTATGGCACCGAACCATCCCTCAAAAGCAGCTGCCTGGTCCTTCACTGAGATGAGCATGGGATCAGTGGAATGTGGGTGAGATTAACATGCTCTGAAGGAGGCCAAAGCCAGGGGCCTGGATGCCATTGGAGCTCATCGTTTCTCACCACTGAGCTGGGGGCAGCCATAAGCGATGGAGGGTCCTGTAGGGCTCAGACCTTTGAAAAGTTTACATCAGCGGAAGGCAGAAAGATGGGTAAATCTCAATCTTGAATATTGTCTTGAGTAGAGAGTAAAGGGCACAGACTTCAATGTCTCTCTTCTGGGTCCAGAAACTTATATTTCCTTGCTTCTTTTTAAAAAAAATTTTTTTTTAAAGATCTTTATTTTATTTATGTGACAGAGAGAGAGACAGAGCACCAGTAGGCAGAGCTGCCGGCAAAGGGAGAGGAAGAAGCAGGCTCCCTGCGGAGCAGGGAGCCCGATATGGGACCTGATCCCAGGGCCCTGCCATCATGACCTGAGCCGAAGACAGACCCTTAAAGGACTGAGCCACCCAGGCGCCCCATTTCATTGCTTATTAAAAGGAATCGAGGTAGCCCAGAAAAGGAAGCCCCACTTGATTTTCAGTTGGGGAGTGCATGTTATTTTTCTCTGTGTTCTAAAGGAGGAAAGGTAGTGCTAGCTATGTTAACAGGTGAACTGTGTAAGTATAGTGGCTTAGCACAAAAGAAGCTAACTTCTCACAGGGAGGCTCCGCTTCAGCATCGAGAATCCACTTTGCCCCTCACTGGGGGGCTCAGGCTGATGGACGCTGCCATCTTTAGCACCAGGCTCCCGAGGGGTCGCTGGGTGGTGGTGTCATCACGTCTGCCTGCATTCCACTGACCAGAACCTAGTCCCCTGGTTCCACCTAGATGCCAGGGGCCCTGGGAATTGGAGTCCCTGGCTCGACAGCCACTTCCCCAGTGACAATTCCACACCATGGAAGGGGAGCACTGGTATGATGGCCAGCTGGCTACCTCTCCCACACAGCCTCGGCTAGTGTCCCACACAGGGCAGGTGCTCAGTAAATAACAAAGTGTCTGAGGTACATTGTATTTGGCAGGCACATTCCAAAGTACCTCATAGGCATCAAACTATTTTGTCCTCATAGAAACCTGGAGCATGGTTACTGTGAAGAACTCCATTTTACAGGTGAGGAAACTGAGGCACAGTGAGGTTTAGTAACTGGTCCAGGGTCACAAGCAGGAAAGGATGGAGCCAGAGATCAAACCTCGAAGCCTGGCTTTAGAACTCACCCACCTACCCACTGCTTGAGACAGCCTTTCCTTACAAATCCACACTGACTTGAACCGATTTATAAAAAAGAGAGAATGAATTGATGTGCATTGTAGAATTGAAAGCAAAGCAAAGGGGGATTTTATGGGAGCCTGGGGCATTCATGGAGTTCCTGCCATCTGCCAGGCACTAAGCTCTCCCTCCCTCTCTTCTCCCTCTCTTTCTTTCCCTTCCAGTGTCCCAGGGCATTTGGCACAAACCATGGGCTTCATCTTGTTGTCCCCAGGCCTGGCCTCATACCTGGCCCTTGGGAGGCACTCAGTACACACTTTCCAATGTATGATAAAAATGTAGACTAGGCAACATTAGAATAATTGGGATCCCAGAAGAAGAAGAAAGAGAGAGAGGGGCAGAAGGTATATTGGAGCAAATAATAGCAGAGAACTACCCTAATGTGAGGAAGGAAACAGGCATCAAAATCCAGGAGGCACAGAGAACCCCTCTCAAAATCAATAAAAATAGGTCAACACCCCGACATCTAATAGTAAAACTTACGAGTCACAGAGACAAAGAGAAAATCCTGAAAGCAGCTTGGGAGAAGAGGTACGTAACCCACAACGGTAGAAATATTAGATTGGCAACAGACCTATCCAAAGAGACCTGGCAGGCCAGAAAGGACTGGCATGATATCTTCAGAGCACTAAACGAGAAAAATGTGCACCCAAGAATACTATATCCAGCTAGGCTGTCATTGAAAATAGAAGGAGAGATAAAAAGCTTCCAGGACAAACAAAAACTAAGGGAATTTGCAAACACGAAACCAGCCCTCCAAGAAATATTGAAAGGGGTCCTCTAAGCAAAGAGAGAGCCTAAAAGGAGCAAATATCAGGAAGGAACACAGACAATATACAGTAACAGTCACCTTACAGGCAATACAATGGCACTAAATTCATACCTTTCAATAGTTACCCTGAATGTAAATGGGCTAAATGCCCCAATCAAAAGACACAGGCTATCAGATTGGATTAAAAAACAAGACCCATCCATATGCTGTCTGCAAGAGACTCATTTTAGACCCAAAGACACCCCCAGATTGAAAGTGCGGGGTGGAAAACCATTTACCATGCTAATGGACACCAAAAGAAAGCTGGGGTGGCAATCCTTATATCAGACAAACTAGATTTTAAAACAAAGACTAATAAAAGATGAGGAAGGACACTATATCCTACTTAAAGGGTCTATCCAACAAGAAGATCTAACAATTGTAAATATCTATGCCCCGAACATGGGAGCAGCCAATGATATAAGCCAATTAATAACAAAAGCAAAGAAACACATTGACAACAATACAATAATAGTGGGGGACTTTAACACCCCCCTGACTGAAATGGACAGATCATCTAAGCAAAAGATCTACAAGGAAATAAAGACTTTAAATGACACACTGGACCAAATGGACTTCACAGACATATTCAGAACATTCCATCCCAAAGCAACGGAATACACATTCTTCTCTAGTGCCCATGGAACATTCTCCAGAATTGATCACATCCTAGGTCACAAATCAGGTCTCAACCAGTACCAAAAGATTGGGATTCTTCCCTGCATATTTTCAGACCACAGTGCTTTGAAGCTAGAACTCAATCACAAGAGGAAAGTCAGAAAAAACTCAAATACATGGAGGCTAAAGAGCATCCTACTAAAGAATGAATGGGTCAGCCAGGAAATTAAAGAAGAATTTTAAAAATTCATGGAAACCAATGAAAATGAAAACACAACTGTTCAAAATCTTTGGGATACAGCAAAGGCAGTCCTGAGAGGAAAGTATATAGCAATACAAGCCTTTCTCAAGAAACCAGAAACGTCTCAAATACACAACCTAACCCTACACCTAAAGGAGCTGGAAGCAAATAAAGCCTAAACCCAGCAGGAGAAGAGAAATTAATAAAGATCAGAGCAGAAATCAATGAAATAGAAACCAAAAGAACAGTAGAACAGATCAACGAAACTAGGAGCTGGTTCTTTGAAAGAATGAACAAGATTGATAAACCCCTGGCCAGACTTATCAAAAAGAAAAGAGAAATGACCCAAATCAACAAAATCATGAATGAAAGAGGAGAGATCACAACCAACACCAAAGAAATACAAACAATTATAAGAACATATTATGAGCAACTCTAGGCCAGCAAATTAGATAACCTGGAAGAAATGGGTGCATTCCTAGAGATGTATCAACTACCAAAATTGAACCAGGAAGAAATAGAAAACCTGAACAGACCTATAACCCCTAAGGAAATTGAAGCAGTCATCAAAAATCTCCCAAGAAACAAAAGCCCAGGGCCAGATGGCTTCCCAGGGGAATTCTATCAGACATTTAAAGAAGAATTAATACCTATTCTCCTGAAACTGTTCCAAAAAATAGAAATGGAAGGAAAACTTCCAAACTCATTTTATGAGGCCACCATTACCTTGATCCCCAAACCAGACAAAGACCCCATCAAAAAGGAGAATTACAGACCAATATCCTTGATGAACATGGAGGCAAAAATTCTCACCAAAATACTAGCCAATAGGATCCAACAGTACATTAAAAGGATTATTCACCATGACCAAGTGGGATTTATCCCTGGGCTGCAAGGCTGGTTCAGCATCCGCAAATCAATCAACGTGATACAATACAGTAACAAAAGAAAGAACAAGAATCATATGATCCTCTCAATAGATGCAGAAAAACCATTTGACAAAGTACAGCATCCTTTCTTGAGCAAAACTCTTCAGAGTATAGGGATAGAGGGTACATACCTCAATATCATAAAAGCCATCTATGAAAAACCTACAGTGAATATCATTCTCAATGGGGAAAAGCTGAGAGCTTTTCCCCTAAAGTAAGGAATGCGGCAGGGATGTCCACTCTCACCACTGCTATTCAACATAATATTAGAAGTCCTAGCCACAGCAATCAGACAACAAAAAGAAATCAAAGGCATCCAAATCGGCAAAGAGGAAGTCAAACTCTCACTCTTTGCAGATGATATGATACTGTATGTGGAAAACCCAAAAGACTCCACCCCAAAACTGCTAGAACTCATACAGAAATTCAGTAAAGTAGCAGGATATAAAATCAATGCACAGAAATCAGTGGCATTCCTATACACCAACAACAAGACAGAAGAGAGACAAATCAAGGTGTCAATCCCATTTACAATTGCACCCAAAACCATAAGATACCTAGGAATAAATTTAACCAAAGAGGCAAAGGATCTGTACTCAGAAAACTATAAAATACTCATGAAAGAAATTGAAGAAGACACAAACAAATGGAAAAACGTTCCATGCTCGTGGATTGGAAGAACCAACATTGTGAAGATGTCAATGCTACCTAGAGCAATCTACACATTCAATGCAATCCCCATCAAAATACCATCCACTTTTTTCAAAGAAATGGAACAAATAATCCTAAAATTTGTATGGAACCAGAAGAGACCCCGAATAGCCAGAGGAATGTTGAAAAAGAAAAGCAAAGCTGGCAGCATCACAATTCCGGACTTCCAGCTCTATTACAAAGCTCTCATCATCAAGACAGTATGGCACTGGTGCAAAAACAGACACATAGATCAATGGAACAGAATCGAGAGCCCAGAAATGGACCCTCAACTCTATGGTCAACTCATCTTTGACAAAGCAGGAAAGAATGTCCAATGGAAAAAAGACAGTCTCTTCAACAAATAGTGTTGGGAAAGTTGGACAGCCACGTGCAGAAGAATGAAACTGGACCATTTCCTTACACCACACACAAAAATAGACTCCAAATGGTTGAAAGACCTAAACATGAGACAGGAGTCCATCAAAATCCTAAAGGAGAACACAGGCAGCAACCTCTTCGACCTCAGCCGCAGCAACTTCTTCCTAGAAACATCGCCAAAGGCAAGGGAAGCAAGGGCAAAAATGAACTATTGGGATTTCATCAAGATAAAAAGCTTTTGCACAGCCAAAGAAACAGTCCACAAAACCAAAAGACAACCGACAGAATGGGAGAAAATATTTGCAAATGACATATCAGATAAAGGGCTAGTATCCAAAATCTATAAAGAACTTATCAAACTCAACACCCAAAGAACAAATAATCCAATCAAGAAATGGGCAGAAGACATGAACAGACATTTTTCCAAAGAAGACATCCAAATGGCCAACAGACACATGAAAAAGTGCTCAACATCGCTCGGCATCAGGGAAATCCAAATCAAAACCTCAATGAGATACCACCTCACACCAGTCAGAATGGCTAAAATTAACAAGTCAGGAAACGACAGATGTTGGCAGGGATGCAGAGAAAGGGGAACCCTCCTACACTGTTGGTGGGAACGCAAGCTGGTGCAACCACTCTGGAAAACAGTATGGAGGGTCCTCAAACAGTTGAAAATAGAGCTACCCTATGATCCAGCAATTGCACTACTGGGTATTTACCACAAAGATACAAAGGTAGGGATCCGAAGGGGTACGTGCACCCCAATGTTTATAGCAGCAATGTCCACAATAGCCAAACTGTGGAAAGAGCCAAGATGTCCATCGACAGATGAATGGATAAAGAAGAAGTGGTATATATACACAATGGAATATTATGCAGCCATCAAAAGGAATGAGATCTTGCCATTTGCAATGACGTGAATGGAACTGGAGGGTGTTATGCTGAGTGAAATAAGTCAATCAGAGAAAGACATGTATCATATGACCTCACTGATATGAGGAATTCTTAATCTCAGGAAACAACCTGAGGGTTGCTGGAGTGGTGGGGGGTGGGAGGGATGGGGTGGCTGGGTGATAGACACTGGGGAGGGTATGTGCTATGGTGAGCGCTGTGAATTGTGCAAGACTGTTGAATCACAGACCTGTACCTCTGAAACAAATAATGCAACATATGTTAAGAAAAAAGAAAAAGAAGATAGCAGGAGGGGAAGAATGAAGGGGAGTAAGTCGGAGGGGGAGATGAACCATGAGAGACGATGGACTCTGAACAACAAACTGAGGGTTCTAGAGGGGAGGGGGGTGGGGGGATGGGTTAGCCTGGTGATGGGTATTCAAGAGGGCACGTTCTGCGTGGAGCACTGGGTGTTATGCACAAACAATGAATCATGGAACACTACATCAAAAACTAATGATGTAATAATATATGGTGATTAACATAACAATAAAAAATTAAAAAAAATTCTCAAGACTAGAAGTTCAAGATCAAGACTTCTCTTCCAGGCCTGTCTCCTAGTATCTGGTGGTCTCTAGTGTTCCTTGGCTTGTAGATAGCTCTCGCTCTGTCTTCACATCGTCTCCTCTCTTAGAGGTGTCTGTCTGCAATTTCCCCTTTTTATAAGGACACAGTCATATTGGATTAGAGCCCAGCCTGATGACCTCAACTCGATCATTTCCAAGTAAGGTCACATTCACAGGTATTGGGGGCTAGGACTTCAATATCTTTTGGGGGGACACATTCAACACATATTTATTGAGCACCTATGATGTGCTGGTCAGCACTGTTGTATATGCTGGAGATAAAGCTGTGGACAAGATAGGCAATGTCCTTCTCGTAGAGCTTTCCTTATGGGAAGGAGACAGGCCACAGATGTATACACATCCCAGGTAATGAGCTAGGGAGGGAAATGAAGCAAGGCAAGGGGATAGAGCACAGTGGGGCAGGTGCAGCCCTGAGTCCCATAACCTGCTGGTCCGCTGAGACCCACACCTGCTTGCTCCTTCATGCAACATCCATCCATGTGTGCGTTCATTAACTCCTTGGTTTATTTACTGAGCATCCACCTGGCTTGAGTCTGGGGAAACCCAGCTGAAAGGCAGAGTCTTAAGGTGCCCTGCCGTTCACATTCATTTCTTTTTTTATTTTTTTTAAAGATTTTATTTATTTATTTGACAGAGAAAGACACAGTGAGAGAGGGAACACAAGCAGGGGGAGTGGGAGAGGGAGAAGCAGGCTTCCTGCTGAGCAGGGACCCTGATGCGGGGCTCGATCCCAGGACCCTGGGATCATGACCTGAGCCGAAGGTAGACGCTTAAGGACTGAGCCACCCAGGCGCCCCCACATTCATTTCTGTGCGCAAGCTCCACCCTCTCTGGAATGTCTGCCCTGCCCCATGTCGCCTGGGGAGTTGCTACTCCTAGGTATAAAGACCTGATGCTGGGCCGGTGCTGCCATCTCTGGGAACTTCTCACCCTTCCTGGCAGAATCCAGGCTCATCCACCCCTCCCCTCTAGACACCCCTGCTCCCAGGAGCTGCTTGCTCAGTCACGGCTGCTGGGCCGTGTTTCCTAGAAGGCAGAGCCAAGTCTCACCTTTGATGCTCTCAGGCTTCCCAGTGCTTTTGCAAGAACTACTTGTCTATTCAGCACATCTCTGCTAGAATGTTGGGTCCTTGAGGACAGTCTTTCATAGCTGAAGCCCCAGCACTCAGAACAGATATTGGCAAAGGACTCAGCATTGGATAAATAAGTGTTGACCCCATAAATGAACGAATGAATTTCAAAAAATGAATGGAGGCAAGACAGGGCTCCCAGGTTGACTCTCTCCTGGCCCAGGGCTCCCTGCTCCATCCCTCACCCCCATCACAGTCAGGAACCTCTGGCAGTCAGAACCAGCATGTAACTTGCTGGATCCACTGCAAAATGAAAATGTGGGTCCCCTTGTTCCAAAATGAATGTCAAGGCCGCAAGAGAAGAGGGTTAAACCAAGGGGGAGAGGTGTCTCCTGGGTGAGGAACCCTCTGTTACTTCACAGAGGGCTCACCCAGGAGGCCTGCTGGCCTTCAGACTGCAGTCACACAAGTAGCTCCCTCCCGACTCCCTGCTCCCTCCTTGCTCTCTGCTCTTAGGAGGCTCTTTTGCAGAAACCTGGGCGGGGGGGGGGGGGGGGGGGGGGGGCAGCTGGAATCTCCTCTTCAGCAGCATCTGAGCGGGACACCCTGGCAGACACGTTCAGCTTCGGCTTGGACTTCAGATCGGCTGGGGGGGAGGGTGCTGCTGAGGGAGACGCTCTGGTGTCCACAATTGGGGGGGTACCTGGCAGCCCCCACTCCCAGCGGCGCTCGGTGCAGAAGCAGCTTCCCGTTCTCTCCGAAGAGGGACAGAGAGGATCTCTTTTCTTGGGAAGTAGCCCCTGTCTTGTCCCCGTCTGGGCATCTCCTGGCAGACACACAGGTACACCAGACGGACAAATACAGACACAAACAAAAAGACACCCCGTCCCTCTATTAATAGATCTAGGGACGAGCGCTGTGACACCTTTCCCTCCCCGCCCCAAGCAGACACACCCCAAAGATAGATGGCCAGACCCAGAGAGACCCGCACAGAGAAAACATACCGCAGAAATAGGCAGGGTGGAGGCCAGCCAGCCAGACAGGACTCAGGCACAGGGACACTTTCAGGCTCACCTAGACCTCTGCGGTCCGCGACTCAGCGGCTCTGGGACAGCCTGAGCAGTGCCGGCACCTGCTGACCGCCCAGCGCCCCGCTGGACCGCAGCCACGCCCCCCGCGCCGACTCCCGCCGGCGGGCTCAGGGTGACCCCTCGCCCC
The DNA here is from genome assembly GCF_037043125.1 of Eumetopias jubatus. Lineage (NCBI taxonomy): Eukaryota > Metazoa > Chordata > Mammalia > Carnivora > Otariidae > Eumetopias > Eumetopias jubatus. The sequence goes on along the minus strand of NW_028274808.1, from coordinate 196,051,788 downwards.
TCACCGCCACCCCGGGAGCCGGCAGGAGGCACCTGTCGCCAACCAGCTTCCGCGCAGCCGGGGGCGGGCGCGGGCAGCGGACAGGAGGGCTCGCGGACGTCGCGGGAGGGCTGGCCCGGGTCCCAGGCGCCAGGGGCGGGGAGCGGTCGGCGTGGGTCGCGGAGCAGGCGGGAGGGCTGCCCCGGGCTTTGCGGAGTCCGGGGAAGTGGGCAGTGCGCACGCCGGAGCGCAAGGAAGAAGCCGGGGTCGGCGCGGGCCAGCGGGGTGGGGGTCGGTGGTAAGCGGACCTGTGGGCACCTTGGCCGGGGGCACAGGGTCAGAAGCGGGAAGGGCAGGCGTCGGACGGGATCGGGACGGGGGGGGCCGCTTGGCAGAGAGCGTCAGGCCAAGGGGTGGAGGGCAGGGGTCCGGGCCCGCAGCCGCTCCCGGAACCAGACCCGGTGCGGGCCCCTCCACGATGCCCGAGGGCCAGGGGGCGGCTCGGAGCGCCCCGGGCAGGGTGTCGGCCGGGCCCGCGGCCTGCCCATCGCCCCGCCTCTCGGCCGCGGGGTCCGTGGGGTCCGCGGGGTCCGCGGGGTCCGCGGCGTCCCCGGCCCCTCGGCGGGGCGCCGTCTGCGCCAGCGTCCCGCAGAAGCTGGCGGAGGCGCTGAGCAGCCAGTACGGGCTGGTTGTGTTCGTGGCGGGGCTTCTGCTCCTGCTGGCCTGGGCCGTGCACGCCTCGGCGGTGGGCAAGAGCGACCTGCTCTGCTTCCTCACGGCGCTCATGCTGCTGCAGCTGCTCTGGATGCTGTGGTACATGGGCCGCAGCTCCGCGCACCGCCGCCTCATCCGTCCCAAGGACACGCACGCCGGCGCGCGCTGGCTCCGCGGTGAGTCTCCCGGCCGCCGCCGCCGCACCAGCCTCCGTCTCCCCGACAGCGTTTCTGGCTCTCACCTCCTCCCTTCCTTCTCTCGGTTCCTTTGTTGAGCTTGGTCCGTTGCAGTAGCCTCGTCTCTCTGCCCTCGGGCTCTTCGCACACATTCCATCCTGAGGGCTATAGCTGCACAAACCTGTTCGCATCTCCTCTTGGCTGCAAGTCCTGCATGGGTTCCACCGACCCCCACGAGGGAGGCCACACTCCCTTTCCTTGGCGTTCCTGGCCTTCTAAGATCAGTCCCCAGAGGGCCTCTAGTTTTGTCCCCCACTTGGCCCCCGTTCTGTGCTCCAGTCTGAAAGGCTCTTAGTTCCCATCGCAAGGTTTCCTATCTCCACGCCTTCGCATAGTCTGTTCCATCCGGCGGTGTCTTCCCGTTGCCCTCCTTTCCAAGACAGGGCTCAGGCCTCATTCCTTCCGCCCCCCCACCCCCGCCCGGCCATCCCCAACCCATGATGCTTTTCTGATTTCCCTTGCTCTCTGTGGTGCTGACCACACTCCACCCCACCGTGCCCCCCTGGGTAGACAGCATTCTTGTTGATACTTTTGTCCCCTCCCCCCACCACCCCGAGGGGAGCTCTGTGATGCTCCTCTCTTAGTCCTAGAGGCACCTCGGGGTCTGGCCGTAGAGTAGATGCTTAGAGGACACAAGAGCATGCAGTTGGGACCAATGGAGTCATGCAGAAGTGGATCAACACTGGGGCGGTGGAAGGTGGGGACTGCTTCCTACTCCCACAGACTGAAATGTTGTCAAGATGGAAGGTTCTCCTCCTGCATGAGCTTCCTCTTGAAAGGGAGACAGACATGGTGGAGTCAAGGAGAGGAGGGAGTCGGGAGTGCGCCGTGGAGAAAGCAGCTGTCTCAGAGAGGTACATCTCCCTCCCTGCGGACCAGGCACATGGCACCTCTCTACCTGAATTCTCTTGAGGTCTGAATTTAACTCTCCCTTAGAGGGTAGCTTTCCTTGTCCTTGCATGACCTTGGGCACGTGACTCAATCTGCCCACCCTCTGAGTTTCAGCCGAGGGAGCCTGACTGCTGGCTGGGTGCAGGCTGGGTGCGGGCTGGGTGCCCACCCACATCCCTTCAAAGGTCTGGCACGGGGCCATCTTCCCTACCCCGCCTGGCAGGACCTACTCCTCACCCCCACTGGCTACCATGTCTCTCTCTGTGGAGAGTGTTCTCTCCTTGTCAACTCCCACCTTGTATCATGACTAGTTGGATAGGAGCCTGGTCATCCGGATGAGATTTTAGGCTTCTTAGGCTCAGGGACTGTGTCTAGTTCATCTTGCCTTTGGAAAAACTGGACACAACTCCAGGCTGGCCCAAATTCCTGTTCTGAAAGTCGTTGTTTTAGGGAGGGTCATGAATGGCGGGGAATCCGGCCCCGTATCAAACACCCGTACAAACAAATAGGCATGAAATGTTTTGAGGGTATTGATTTACACAGGCTAAAAAATATTACACACGCAGGCTTTTGACCTATGCTTTCCTATAGTGGAAGGAACCCTTCTTTGTCCCTCCCTCACCTCCTTTCTCCTCCTTCCTCCTCCATTCATTCCTTTCTCCCTCACTCCTCCCCATTCCCTTCTCCTTCAATCCTTGCCCCCTTCCCTTCCCCACCCCTCCCTCCCCTGCTCTTCCTCTCTCTCTCCCTCCTCTCTCTCCCTCTTTCCAGGAGGAGTCCAAGCATTGGGATCTGAGTCAGTGGGTGAATGCTGGTGCCATTTCCCAAGATTAGGGAGACAGAGGGAGGAGCAGGGGTGGGGATGCAGAATCGAGTTTCCTCTCGTGGGCATGTTACTTTTGAGGTGTCTATTGGACACCAAGTAGTGATAGAATGAATGTGGCGATAGAGAGAGAGAGCACATAGTAGATGTTCAGTAAATGGTGGTGACTTAAACAATCATGATAACATAACCATTCAAATGAGGTAGGTGGATAATGGAAATAGTGCTGGCCCTGGAAGGTTTGGCTCCATGTTCCAGCTTGAGGACCTTCACCTTCAGAGTCCCTGCTCCCTCATCAGTAAAATGAGAACCCCGGTCACTTTTTAGGGAAGAGGTGGGAGAGCCGCATCAAGTGAACACAGTTTGCAAAGCACTATGATCCCTGTAAATGAGCTGCAGTTCATTGAAGAGGCCAGAGGCTAAGGAAAGAACGTTGGGGTGCCAAAGGCAGTGCCCCAGCCCCAGCGCCAGCCAGGGCTGAGGTTTTCCCTGGAAGCATAGCCGGGAAGACAGGTTTGACTTAGCTCTGCCCTGGCTTCTGTGACAGCCTTAGAAGTCTGGGGCTCTGAGACCCAGCCTGTGGAATTCGGGGCACTAACATTTTCCAGAGAAATTTTTGGGTCTTGGTATGGGCTGTGAGGCATTGCTTTGAGCAGAGAACATTCTGTTCCACCTACTGGGTATGAGAAAGTGAAAACTTCCTTTGGAACAAAAAATATTGCCCTATTAAAATTTTTAGTGGAAATGATGGATTATTAATTCAGCTCCTCTATTTGCTAAGTAAAGAGATTGATTTTTTTTTTTTTTTTTGGAAGGAGCAACAGCATCCTGGATATCTCGTGCCAGCCCAGTGGGTGCAGTGACATGCAAGCCCATTGCATAGCTGGTTCATCTGGTGAATTACCAGGGTCCTGTTTCTGGTCTGTTTCTAGTCCCTTAAAAGACTGCAGTGTCTTACCTACCAGTGGTAGGATTTTGTTGTTATTACTGTTCTGTCTGAAGCCCAGGGAAGTGTTTTTAACACAAACTTATGGGAACAACGCCAATAAGAAAAATAGCTGTGTTTATCGAGTGACTTCGGGATGCACGTACGTTAGAAGTGTTGTCAAAATTATTTGTCACAGTGATTCTTTTTTTTAATGCTTGTGAATAATCACCCCCAATTTACTCCTTCTATAAGATCAGATTTTTACAGAATACTTTTTTCATAGAATGAGATATACCCATGTATATGATACATTACACCTTTGTCTAGCAGCATCCCACCCATGGAAATGGGCTGCTCACAGCACTACGCTTATTGTCCCTTAAGGGACTGGAAGTAAAGGGGCAGAGGTGAGCTGCTTACATAAGACCAGGCTAGGGGTGATGGTTGTACTGGCTCTAGATATAAAGGTCCGGAACATGATGATAGGTTTGCTAAAGACGCTGTCCCCACCTGTGAGTAAGTGAAGGTCGATAAAAGAGATGGGTCCGTGTGTGTGTGTGTGTGTGTGTGTGTGTGTGTGTGTGTGTGTGTGTGTGTGTGAAGAGGGCAGAGAGCAACAGAGGGGGATGAGGGAAGGGGCAGAGGCTGCAGGACATAAAGATGCAACAGTTTGGGCACTCAGGGGGCCCACAGTCTGGAAGTGCAGCCAGAACTCCTGAGAAACCACCAGGGATGTCTTGGGAACTAGCAGAGAGCAACAGAGAAGAGAGCCAGGTGCACAGCATGGAAACTTTTGTGGTGATTGGGCAGAACTGTTGATCCGGTTTTGTTTGACAGCCTGGACAAAGCTCCCAGGACTGGCTGGGCTCTGGGGATGGCAGGACGATCAGGCGTGGCCCTGCACAGAGGGATGCGGGGGCGGGTGAGGACGATGTGGACAGTGAGGGGCAGCAGAGCATGGTGGCCAAGAGCAAGCCCCCACGCCAGGCATGTAGCTCTACTTCTGCCTCTGTTTTCTGGTCTGTAAAATGCGGACGATGATACCACCGATCACGTAGGGTTGTTAGGAGACTCAGTGAGTTAATACATATAAAATGCTTAGAAGCCTCTGGCACATAGTAAGAGACATGTCTTATTATGAAATAAATGATTCAGCATTATGATGGGCAAGTGCAGGGGATGGGTGGGGGGGTTCCCAGAAGAAGATCTTTTGTTTTCTTTGGAGTTTGGGGAAAAAAAACTTAAAAATCATTAAAAAATGCAAAAAGAATACACAGAATACACGGATTGCGCGTGACAGTGACAGCCAGTGAAGTTCTGGAAGAGATCAACATTCAGGAGTTTTGTTTTTTTTTTTAAGCAATTCCCTCAGGAAGGAGAGCAGTGATCCCCAAGACCCAGCCTGGGGTCACTGTGAGGGACTCTTGCCTAACTGCATGCTTTTTCTTACATATTTTTGGGGGTTGAGATTTTTTTTTTTTTTTTGTCTAATAGAAAATATAAACACAATGCCAGGATTTCAGCATCAGTAAAATGATGGGGCTGCCCAAAATGCTGATGCTGGTTTGGCATTCATTGGAAAGGAAGTCATACTGCATGTGGGGGTACCTTGCTCCCCTTTGAGCATCACACGGGCACCTGTAGAAGGAGGGCCCCAGGAGGAACACAAGGGTGTTGAGTCCAGAGGAGAGAGGATGTACCAGGGTAGAAAATGAGGCAGCTTCACTCCTGTGAGCTCCAGGCCATCCTTTGTTTTCCAGAAAACAGAGTCACTTCTTTAGGGAAGCCTTTCCTGATCCTTTCAGACAGGTGTGGCTCCCAGGTTGTATGTTCTCAGAGCATCCTACATTTTCTTCTTAACCCTAATCAGGCAGGATACTGTGGTGTTCACTTCCTCGGTAACCAGACTGTGGGCTCTCGGAGGCAGGGCCCCTGTCTGAATGTGCCCCCCAATATATCCTTAGCCCCCGGCACAGTGCCTGACATGTAAAAAGTGGCAGCTGATATTTACTGAATTATCAAACGAATGGATGGACGGATGGATGGATGGATGGATGGATGGATGGATGGACAGATGGATGGATGGGTGGACGGATGGATGGATGGGTGGACGGATGGATGGATGGGTGGACGGATGGATGGATGAGTGAATGATGACAGAATCTCCAGGGAAGAGAATGGCAGTTCCAGGAGGCTGACTGCAGTTCAGTGTAAGGAAGAACATTCTAATATAACCTCCAGCTGGTGATGGAAGGGTGTGCTTTGAAAGATAGTGAGCCTCCTAGCCCTGGGCATGTCCAGATGGAGACCCATTGGCCGCTAATCATGATGCACTGGGAAGCATTCTTGCATGAGATGGGGGATTGCAGACTGACTTTGTGGGACTTCTACCTCTAAGAGCCTGCAGTTCAAGATTTCAAACTGCTAGGGGGGATTTGGGTGCCTAACACAGAGGAGGGGTCTCGCTCTGCCAACACCAGACCTTATAGGATGAGTTTTAAGTGATGTGGCTGGGGAACTTTCTAACTGGTTCTAATTCATTAAATTTTTCTTTGTGGTTAATGTGATAATAATGATGATAACATCTGTTTATAGGATTTCCTATGTGCGAGGCACGGTTCTAGGTGCTTTTCATATAGTGACTCATTTAATCTCCTCTACAGCTGTATGAGGGAGGCAATCAGCTTACTTGATTTTTGTCGATATTCCATCGACATCCAAAATTATATATTCTTTTTTTGAGATGTACATAGGGATATTATAAAACCAAGTTTATTGGTTGTATGATTTAATTCTTCTGTGCCCTTACTTATGTTTTGTCCTGCCAGATCTGTCTAGTTCTGGAATCTTCCATTTTATCTCTTTAAAGTAGCAGATAAGGGGCACCTGGGTGGCTCAGTCACTTAAGCGTGGAACTCTTGATTTCGGCTTAGGTCGTGATCTCAGGGTTGTGGGATCCAGCCCCACATCAGGTTTCGCGCTCAGTGGGGGGGTCTGTTGACATTCTTTCTCTCCCTCTGCCTCTGCCCCTCCCCCACTCACACTTGCTCACGCGCGCGCGCTCTCTCTCTAAAATAAATAAATCTTAAAAAAATAAACTAGCAGGTAAATATACAGGGAAAAACTATTTTATCTGGCGCACGAGGGACTATTATATCTTCCTCATACATTATGTCTTCTTTTTCAAGTGTGATGATAAAGGTGAAGGGATTCTTTACCCTATTTATTCCGTTTCACGTAAGTTCCATAGGGTCTGACTTCGACAGTGCTGTTCCTGCCCTCCCTTCGGTTGCATTGCCTCTCTGTCCACACCTTGATTTTCTGCCATTGCCACTAAGTGGAATGTGTGATTCATAAAAGAGATAGAGTTAGGTTTTGTTTTTAATTCAACATTCCCATCCTTGTTGTCTAATTAATGGGAGATTTAGATCATTCTCGTTTACTTTATATACTTGACATTGTTCCCATTTTTCTTTATGATGATTATGATGATTTCTTTTACATATCATTCCCTTCATTTTCCTTTTGCACACATTTGCTTTTTGGAGCACTTGAACATCTTATTGTGTCTTTCTATTAAATTAATGACTGTCTTTCCTTTCTTCGTTCTCACCGTCAGATGCATATTACTGCATTCCTATCTGCCCCCCAAAAGAAATACCAAACATTTCCCCCAGCAAGGCACATTGTTGCCCGCTCCAAGATCCCCCCACTTACTCTCTGCTTCACTGATGAGATCTGTGAAATACGTTTGCTTCTCTCTTTTTAATTTTTCATTCAAGATTTTTATTTATTATTTATTTGAGAGAGAGTGAGAGAGCACAAGCAGGGGGAGCTGCAGAGGGAGAAGGAGAAGCAGACTCCCTGCAGAACAGGGAGCACAACGGGGGGCTCGATCCCAGGACCCCGAGATCATGACCTGAGCCGAAGGCAGACGTTTAACCGATGAGCCACCCAGGCGCCCCTCCAGTGGGTTTATCTTCATCCATTTGAATTTAATTTCTCTTATCCTGTTTTTCTTTCCTTTTAATTTATTGATGTATCTACTGGACTATTCACCCACCCACCCATCCACCATCCATCCTGCCATTTTACATCCTCTCTCCCTCCCTCCTTCCATTATACATCCATCATCCTCTCCAACCCTTTGATAAGTTTATTGCTTAACATTGTTCCCTCTCCTTTTCATCTTCCCAAATTGTGAGGACTCTCCTCCAGTTCATTGGCTGTTTGGCTAAAGCCCTTTGTCAGAGGAGTCATGTGGATGACATTCCTCCCCTCCTCTACTCTCTGTCTTCCCCGGTAGAATGTTAAACTCACCAAGGGCAGACACTTTATTTTATTGCCCTTTTTATGTCTCCAGTGCCTGGGACAGTGGCTGGACCATAGTTGGTGCTCAACAAATAGTTGTTGAATGAATTACAATTTGCCTACCTTCGAGTCTCTTTCCATCTTTTGCCCTGACAAGCGGGCGGCATCTTGGCTGGCAATTGGGTTCTTGAGCTGCAGTCCTTCCCTTGAAGTGGACTCTAGCTGCTCTTCCACTAGCTTCTGGTTTCCCATGCCGCAGATGAGAAGTCTGGCGCCAGCTTGCACCTCTATATTTTTGCACACACCCCAATTTTATACAACATTACACATGTGTATTTTGTTTCTCTAGCAATCTTGTTTGTTTACCTGTGAGCCCCCGGCAAAATGCCACATGCATTGTAGGACTCCCTGAAATATTTGTTGTAAAAATAAATGGATGGATAAAGGAAGGAAGGACTTCAAGACTATGAGAAAGTATATAATGTATTTATCATACCTCTTGAAATGTCAGTGACTGGGATGTTCCAGACCAGTGGTTCTCAAGGCGGGGTCCCAGATCAACAGTGTCAGCCCACCTGGGAACTTGTTAGAGATACAAATTCAGGGGCTCCACCCAAACCTATGGAATCAGATACTCTGGGGGTGGAGCCCTGCCATCTGTGTTTTAACAAGCCCTCCAGGTGATTCTGATGCGTGTTCAAGTTTGAGAACCAGTGCTGGGGACCAGTCTCATCTTCTAGATGGGGAAACTGAGGCTAGGAGCAGGGAAGTGACTCGCCTGAACTCACATATGCCATTGGTGGCACAGCCTGGACCAGTGCCCAGGTCCCCAGAGCTACAGCCTGTGTTCTTGCCACACCAGCCAGGCTGCCTCACCTCTTCTTGCTATTTCCTTTGTAACCAAAACGAACTGTGCATTTGTCAAACCATTTCAAAGCCCTGGGATTGAATCTCCACTCTTACTAAGTTTTTGATTTCACTGCGGGCTTTCCAGGATGTAAAAAAAAATGTGACTTAGAGTTGTTTCTATAAGGCTTTGAGCAATGGAAAGGAGCCAGGCGATTGAATTACTTTTCACGGAGGGCTTCTTGGGCTGGAGCTGTAATGTTATATAGCTCAGCGTTATGAGTCTGTTCTCTCTCTCTCACTGCAATGCATGTCACACACGATCCAGTTTCCTCCCATTCGTGGGAGAGAACGTGTGAATGGCCGTCAACGTTGGCCCAGGAGAAGGATTAGGAACTTTGATGTTGATCAAGTCTCTAGGATCACTGTGTTTCTCTTGCTAATATTTTTATTTGTTTCAAGTTTCTTTTTTTTTTAAAGATTTTATTTATTTATTCATGAGAGACAGAGAGAGAGAGAGAGAGAGAGGCAGAGGGAGAAGCAGGCTCCCAAGGAGCAGGGAGCCCGATGCAGGACTCGATCCCAGGACTCTGGGATCATGACCTGAGCCAAAGGCAGACGCTCAACCATCTGAGCCACCCAGGCGCCCACAAGTTTCTTTTTAATGTATTTTGCATATTCCTTTCCAGTCTTTTTTTCATATGCTTATTTTTTGTTTGTTTTTATTCTTTGGTCGAAACCATGCCGGATACACCATCAAAGGATGCTTCCTTTTTTCACTTTTCCTAGAGTGGGCCCTTTCCATGCCATTATTATGGACCTCCCCTTCCTATCAGTTTTAAAAAGATACTTTATATTTTGGAAATTTTTAGATATACTGAAGAGTTGCAAGGGTAGTACAGAGAGTTCCTGAATACCCGTATGCCCCTCCTCTTCATTCTCTGGAGAGCAGGGTTTTCAGATTAGAGAACTGAGATTTTTGAGCAGAGCAGTGACACTCTTAGATTGATCTTTTTTTGGGAGAAGCTTCTAGAGGCCTTCTGTTTATTTGGCCAATCTTTGTTGGATGTATATCATTTGTCAGACCTGGGATATGCATTGGGTGGGAACAATGATAAACAGGACACAATACTGTCTTATTAATTAATTGTGTATATCTAATTAATTGTGTATATATACACATATATACATAACATAAAGTTTACTGACTTAATTGTTTGTAAGTGTACTGTTCAGTAGCGTTAAGTACGTTGACATTAGGACAATTTATATCCGGAGGTCTTTGATCCTGCAAAACTAAAACTCTGTACCCGTTACACAACTGACCATTCTCCCCTCCCCCAGCCCCTGGCACCCAGCACTCTTCTTTCTGTCTCTATGAATTTAACTATTCTGAGGAACCTCAGATAAGTGGAATCATATGGTATTTGTCTTTTTGTGACTGGCTTATTTCACTAGGTATAATGTCCTCATGGTCCACCTGTGTTGTAGCCTGGGTCAGAATGGCCTCCCTTCCTGAGGCTGGATAATATTCCATTGGATGGATGGACCGCATTTTGTTGATCCCTTCCTCTGTCAATGGACACTTGGGTTGCTTCCATCTCTTGGCTGTTGTGAATAATGCTGCCATGAACATGGATGTACAAATAGCCTTTTGTGTCCCTGCTTTTGATCTTTTGGGGCATATACCCCAAAGTTGTATTTCTGGATCACGTGGAAATACTGCTTTTAATTTTTTTGAGAAACAGCCATTCTGTTTTCCAGAGTGGCTGCACCATTTTACATTCCCATCAGCAGTGCACACGGGTTCCCATTTCTCCAACACTAACATTTGTGACTTATTTTTTCTTCTTTCCTTTCTTTCTCTCTCCTATTTTTCTTTCTTTCTTTCTTTCTTTCTTTCTTTCTTTCTTTCTTTCTTTCTTTCTTTCTTTCTTTTTTTTTTTTTTGATAGCGGCCATCCACTAGCTGTGAGGTGCTATCTCATTGTGGCTTTGATTTGCATTTCCCTGAGGATGAGTGATGCTGAGCATCTTTTCATGTGTTAATTAACAATTTATATGTCTTTCTTGGAGAAATATCTATTCAAATCCTTTGCTCATTTTTAATTTTTTTTTATTGGTTGTTGAATTATAGCTGTTTATAGATTCTGGTTACTAACACCTTATCAGATACAGGTTTGCAAATATTTTCTTCCCTTCTGTGGGCTGCTAGTGTCCTCTGATACCCAAAAGCTTTTTCATTTTGATGTAGTCCAATGTATCCATCTTAATTTTGGTTGCTTGTGCTTTTGGTGTCATATCCAATAAATCACTGCCCAGTCCAACATTGTAAAAATTTTCCTCTACGTTTTCTTCTAAGAGTTTTATAATGTTAGGTTTTACATTCAAGTCTTTGATTTATTTGGAGTTCATTTTTGTATATAATGTAAGGTAAGGTAAACTTCATCCTTCTGTGATTGGATAGCTACCCTCCCAAGCATCATTTGTTGAAATGATTGCCCTTTCCTCCCTGAATGGTCTTGGCAGCTTCGTCAAAGTCATTTGACTGTTTATGTGAGGGTTTAATGTGGTTTATTTGGAAATGACATCTGTGCCTACCAACACTTATATGTGTGTGTTTCTATGCTCTCCCCGCCACACCCCCAATTTAGGGAGTATCACGTTGTTTGCGGCCATTACCATCATCCTGGGATGCCTTAAAATTGGGTACTTCGTTGGATTTTCTGAATGTTTATCAGCCACTGAAGGAGTCTTTCCTGTCACACATGCAGTACATACTCTGTTGCAGGTAAACCCTATGACGTTTATTTATGTTGCCTTGGCTCCTGTTAAGTGCATCCCAGGGTGTGTGTGAAATGGGATGCATTGGGGGGACAGCATGAGGTGGGCTTCGATCCTTCTCTGAGGCTCAGTCTTTCAGCTGCCTCCACTGTAAAATGGGTCTCTGTGTCCCCTTGGCTGTCTTTGTGGGAATCCTGTGAGGCAGAACTTGTAATGGAGAGTCAGGAAATTTTGCCAACCTTGAGTCTACCAGCAAAGGCTTGGGGGGAGTTTGAATATATTTCATTGAGTTTTATTGAGCTGTAATTCACATACCATACAATTTACCCCTTTAAAGTGTACAAGTCAGTGGTTTGGTATATTCATGGGGTTGTGCGACCATCACCACAATCAATCTTAGAACATTTTCGTCACCCCCAGAAGAAACCCTGTGCCATTACGGTCACTCTTCTGGGTCACTGAAGTCTTGTATTTGGAGATAGGGTCCTTATGGAGGTAATTAAGGTGAAATGAGGTCATATGGGTGGCCCTGATCAAATAGAGTTGGTGTCTTTATAAGAAGAGGGGTTAGGACACAGACTCACAGAGAAGGAAGAACGCGTGAGGACACTGGACGAAGACAGCCATCCACAAGCTGGCGGGGGAGGCCTCGGGAGCAACCAGCCCTGCCCACACCTTGATCTTGGGCTTCTGGCCTCTCGGGGTGTGAGCAAATACATTTTTGTTGTTTGAAGCAACCTAATCTATGGTATTTTGTCCTGAAAACACCAACAATTCATTTATTGACTATTTATTTCAGGGTAGTCAAATCCCCTGGTGACAGAGTCTTATAGTGATACCAGTGACAATGTGGAGAGCCTCAGTGAGACCAGAAAGAACTAACTTCCTTCCCTCCCTCCAGTCTCTCCCTTCCTTCTTCCTTCCTTCCTTCCTTCCTTCCTTCCTTCCTTCCTTCCTTCCTTCCTTCCTTCCTTCCTGTCTTCCTGCCTTCACTCTGAACCCAGTAAATACTGTTCCCAGTCTGAGGATTCAAGGTGTTGCTGTGTATAAAGCACTTACAGTGAGCACTTGGCCAAGGCTGACAGCCACTCAGGAGCTTGAACTTTATCCGGAGGGCAATGGGGAGCCATTGAAGGCTTTAGGCAGAGGAATACCTGGACCAATGTGTTTTCAAAATATCACTCTGCTACTTGGTGGGTTGCAGATCTCTAGCTTCCTAATTTAAGGCATTTTATCAGCCAATTAATCAAGCATTCTGTACCTAGTGGTCACTTACTACATGCCTTTGCTATACTAGATGACTGGGGAATGAAAGACACTATTTTAAAGCAATATGGTATTTATTTTAAAATTGTGATTATATATATATATACATATATATATAAAATAAAAAATTTGCTGTCTTAGCTACAGTTCAGTAGTGTTAAGTATGTTCACACTGCTGTGCAACTTGTCTCTAAAACTCTTTCATCTTGCAAAATTAAAACTCCATCCCTGTTAAACACTAACTAGTGATTCCTTCTTCCCCCAGCCCCTGGTACCTACTATTCTATTTCCTTTCTCTGTGAATTCGACTACTCTAGGTACCCCACATAAGGGGTACCTAGTGACTGGCTTTGCTTCACTGACTGTATTGTCTTCAGGGTTTATCCATGATGTAGCAGGTGCCAGGATTTCCTTCCTGTTTGAGGCTGAGCAATATTCCATTGTATGGATGGACCACATTCTGTTTATTCCTCCATCGATGGACATCTGGGTCGCTTCTACCTTTTAGCTATTGTGATTAATGCTGCTATAAACATGGGTGTGCAAATACCTTTTTTGAGACCCTGCTTTCAATTCCATTGGATATATACCCAGAAGTGGGATTGCTGGATTCCATGGTCATTAAAAGATGTTTATTTTAAAAACATAATCTAACAGAAAAAAATGGAAAATAGAATAACAATGTGTCTGTAAGCCCATTAACTGAAACATATGTTGCTGTTTTTGTGTTCTCTTCCTTCCTTGTACTCCAGTGTATACATTCTTGTTGACATTTTTACAGAGAAGGGGCAGCATTTTCTATTCTCAAGTTTCACTTAAAAAATTATAAACTCTTTTTGTGTTGCTATGTAGTCTTTATGAAAGTATCAGTGAAGTAGCTGTCTAACTTGGAAATCATTGATAGATCCTCTAACGAGCTGCTTCCCTATTGTTGGGCTGAAAGTCCTCACCAGGAGTCACTGCTATTGGAATTTTAAGTTGCCAGATGTTTCAGGACCCATCCCCTGAAAGTGTTTTCAGAGCAAGCCAGTAAGTCTTAGGCAGAACAATGTGGAAAAGAGAGGATGTGTCAGTGAATTTTCTTTTGTGCTGATTTTCTTTTGATAGCACTTAATTGCACAATGAAGGTTGAATGAGACAAATTTATAAAGTGCCCAGCAGTGTTTGGTATGTGGTGGGTGCTCAATGTGTATCTGTGTGTGAAATAAACCCCAAAATGTTTTAGGAGCTCAAATAATAGCAGGCACGCGGGAGGTGTTCAGCTCATGGGGAGTAAGTTGCCAGTGAAGAGCGTTTACTGAAAATGTGCTGTTCTAAGTACTTGACATGGATAATCTTATTTAACTGATCATAATACCGTCCAAGGTAGGTTCCGTTATCATCCCTGTTTCGTGGAAGGGAAAACACCTGGAGAAAGGTGCCCTGACTTGCCCGAGGATTTGCACGCAGGTCCCACACCAGCCTCCCTGCACGGGCGCCAGCCCTGTGCTGTATCTTTTGGCTGTGTGGCCAGGGGCCTGGGTGGCGCATGGCACACAGGGAAGTGAAGCACCGGCCTGAATCAATCTGCTCTTCATTGAAAGCACTCAAAATTTGGTGTCAGGCCACTGGCGTAGGAACTGTTCGGTGGATAGTTCTTGGAGGAAGCCTAACACAGGTGATAGAATCGGGACAGCTTCAACCTGTCCTAGAAGAACTCTTCCTCCCAAACCTGGAAGCCTCACTCGGTTCTCACCCCGGGCTCCCGGAGCACGGTCCCCACTGGGGGATGGCACTGACGCCTGAGATGAATCTGGGATGGGAGGTCACTGAGGTCCCCAACATTTTCCCATTCTGTTTCTGCAAGTTTCATAGCTTCTCAGCGTGCAAGTGTAATGATGGTTTTCACCGATGCAATCTTTCTTTTCTTCCTTTATTTCCTAGGTGTATTTTCTTTGGGGGCATGCAAAGGATGTCATCCAGTCTTTCAAAACCCTGGAAAGGTAAAAAACATGGGAATTGCTTTACTGTTGCATTTGGTGTATGTGTAGAACAAACAAACTCATCCCGGCCATCAATCTTGGGTTGTAAATATGAGACCAACTCTCTCCTCCATCCCGACAAGCAAAGCCCTCACTTGTGGCCTGGGAAGGAGACCCTGCACCATCCTCCTCTTCCTGGGGACGGTCCTGGAAGTAGGACGATGTGGGGTTTCAATTCCCACGCTGCCATCTGAGACACTTTCCTTTATGATCCTCGGTTTTCCTCATCTGTAAATGGAAATAATAGTAGAGCCAACCTCTGAGGACTGAAAGAAGTATGGATCTAAAATGTGTGCCTGGTGCATAACAAGTGCTCAGAAGGGTGGGATCTGTTCTTACATCAGTCCCCTTTCTCTCAGCAATTGTGAGGATCAAGGGAAAGAACCTATAGGATACAAGGGTGAATTAACAAGATGGGAAGTATTGTTATCATGCAAGAAAGCCCTGGGTGCACACATACCAGCGAATCAAAGGATCAGCATTTGCTTCCTAGAAAGATCTCTTATATCCATGAGGAAGAGACAACTCCCCCAGTACCATTTGAAATGACAACAGATACTTAAAAGTTTGATTTATGGATGACCACTGGATAGAACTATTTTGATAGACTATTGATATGGAAATAACTTTCACCAATCTCCTTAGGCAGAAAGTTCAGCCTCAACAAGCAGTTAAGCATCTAGGGAGCTGCTAATGTGCACAGAGCCAGCTGCCAGGCAGGGATGATGGGCCCAGGTATCCCAGGCACGTGGTGGGAGGTCCCGGGAGCTGTGCACTGGCAGCCCGTGCTATCCCCCCCACCCCCCCATAGCCCCCAGGGGTGGCCTTGGCAGTGATCTTTAACCACCGCCTTAACGGGAGAAGCCACGCCCCCTTGCTGCGGACTGGGGGCGGGGGAGGGGGGGAGGAGCAGCAGGGAGGGGCCCGAAGCGGCACAGATGCTTCGCCTCCAGGGGAGGGGCATGGACAAATGCCCTCAAATGGGACAAATCAGGGACAGACGCGGTCCAGGCCCTGAGAACCCAGCAAAGAGAACTTTAATTGTCCTTTGGGGCAGAGCAAAGACATCCACACACAACCTCACATTGAATCTGCACGCGGGCTCTGTAAGCATAACTTGGTAACTACGCTTCCCTGCATTGAAGGGGTGCGGTGGGCCACAGGTTCCAGCAGGTTAGGGGACGTGCCCCAGGTCTCCAGAATGCAAGTGGCAGGCCTGGGATTCCTCTCCCGGGTTGTCCCATTTTGTATGCTGAGGAGCGAGGAGTATGTGTCTGGTTTGCTCTTCTTCCCCCTGGTGAGGCTGGGCTACACTCCCAGCTCCAGGTCAGCACTGGTGGTTTTGTTCTGGGGAGTGAGTTTCACTTCACCTACTGCACAGATTGTACTTTGTAACTGATGAGACTTGGAAGGATCTCGTAGGATCTAAAGCTCACCTTAATGCCACTGTTATGGACTGAATGTTTGTGTTTCCCCAAAATTCATCTGTTGAAGCCTTTACCTTCAATGTGATGGTTTGGGGAGGCAGGACCTTTGGAGGGTAATTAGGTTTAGATGAGGTCCTGAGGATGGGGCCCCCATCATGGGGTTAGCGCCCTTATAGGAAGAGATACCAGAGAGCTCTACATGCCTCTCTGCACAGCCCCCCAGAGGAGAGGCCAGGGGGGCACAGGGACAGAGCTGTCACCAAAACCAACCTGCTGGCACCTTGACCCCTGGCTTCAGTTTGCAGAATGGTGACCAATAACTGAGTGTTTGGTTATAGCAGCCCGAGCTAAGATGCTCGCCACCCAGCGGTGACTACCGTTAAGATTATGATCTGCTTCTTGCCAGGCTTTTTTCCACGAATAGATATTGTTTTCATTCCTTTTTTCTTTTTCTTCTTGCTCTGCTTCTTCTTTTCATTTTTTTTTTTTTTTTTGTTCTCCTGCCCTCCAGTTGGTGGTGTTGGTCTACCCCATGGTCTCTCCCGCCTGCCCAGCGCACCACTACTGGGGTTGGTCTCACCAGCCCCCTGCTGTGTTGGTCTGCTGGGGCTGGTCAGAGACCGCCACGCACTGGGAGGCATGAGCCACCTGAACGTTCGGCTCTCACGGTCCTGGAGGCTGGAAGTCCAAGATCAAGCAAGGGCTGGTGTCAGTGGCCCACAGACCCTGCCTCCTTGCTGTGGCCTCATGGGGCCTTGCCTCCATGCTCAGGGAGAGAGATTGAACTCTGCTGTCTCTTCCTCCCTTTCAAAGGACACCAGGCCTACTGGATTAGGGTCTCACCATTATGACCTCACTTACCCTTGATTACCTACTTAGAGGCTCTCTCTCCAAATATGGTTACACTGGGGGTCAGAGCTTCGACAGAGGACTTTCGAGAGGACACAGGCCAGTCCATAACAACTGTTGCTGAATGTTTAATCTTTCTGAAAGTTTTGTTGCTGTTATAAATCATACTGTGATGAACATCTCTGGTCAAACATATTTTTGAACATCTCTGATGATTTGCTTGGCTTAAAGTCCTAGAATAGAATTGTTGGGGTCAAGGGCGAGACGTTTTCAACAGATGTGCATTGAGCATCCCGTCTGTACCCAGAAACTCCCGGCTGAGTGGAGTGGACTTGCCCACGTAGAAAGCACTTTCTTTTATGTGTTTACTCGTGAGGAGGTCTCTCATGCTGACCTCACCACTTAGAGGCACTATGAGCACGATTCCCATTTGGCAGGTGAGAAAACCAAGACTCTGGATGTTGACTTTATAGCTTTTTTTAAAAGTTTTGTTTTTTTTTTTTAGGATTGTTGACTTTAAACCCACTGTGATTTTCATGTGTTGCTGTGACCGCAGAGGCCCTCTGGCTTTGCTGGTGGGGTCTCTCTCTTTGCTTTTGTCACTTATGTAATAACGGCCTCAGGACATTGGGCCCATTTCCCTCCAGGCACAAAAGGGTCTTTGGCTTTGCTTTCCACATGCTTGCTGCCCAGGATAGCAGCTACCAGCCACCTGTGGCCACCGAGCCCTTGAGCTGGGGCTACTTCCAACCCAGATGTGCAGGAAGTATACAAAACACGCCAGATTTCAGAGACTAGGATGAGAAACAGAATGTAAGATATCTCATTAATAATTTTTGTTGGTATTGCTTATATGTTGATATCATAGCATATTCAATAGATTGGGTTTCAGAGAAAATTATTCCAACCATTTTCACCTGTCCCTTGTCTTGCCATGTTTTAAAAATGTGGCGGCAAGAAAATCTAAAATCACACGTATGGCTCACCTCTGTGTCTCGCACCATTGGTGTGTAGACGGCACTTCTCTAGGCCTTGCACCCAGACGTTTACTCAGATCTGTCATCTGAAGGATCTCCAAGGGATGGGACGCAGCGCTGTGCTTGTTGAGTGATTGGACACAAGTCTCTACCTGTCTTGGGAACCCTTTGCTAACCCGGATGGAGAGAGACTTGAACAAGATAGGCAATAGAGCTTAATTTAATCTGTTTTGTTTGTAGGGCAAAGTGTTAAAACATTTTTGAGTTACTCGCCACCTTCAGGTTTTAGATTTAGACTCTCTAGAAAAATTAGAAGATTTGGCAATCCCATAAGTGCATACAACAAAGGGCTAGAGCTGAATGGGGGCTGTTCCCTCCATTTGCTACAGACCCTACCACTCCCTAATGTGGCCCAGACCTGCTTTCTTCATTCACATTTCCTGCCAGGCCCTGAAGCCTTCAGAACTTACCACTCCGGGACTTGCTTCCCCCCCGCCTTGTCTTTTGAGCCAATATTCCACTGTCCCATGCTTTTAGTATGTCCTGGGACTTTTCTCCTGATCTAAGAATTCTCTTTAACTTGCTTCAGTCCTTTTCTCTTCCCCAGAGTGAGGTTTAGAGGAACAGGGGTTCTGAAAGCAGAGCTGAGGGCATACACTGAGATTAGAAGTGGCTCATGGAAGCCTTGTCTTTGTTGTGGTCTGGGGCTATCAGCCCCAAGTATGAGAAGGGTGACCTGGCATGAGGAAGTGATGTCTGCCTTTAGTTTGTAGGAGAGTTTCCAGGTCAGACCAGCAGGAGGCTGCGGGGAGCTTGCACAGCACGCCAGGCTCCGGCAGCAGGTGGCACGGATTAATTATCTCATCGGGTTCATGGGCCTGGGATTGGACAGGGCCGTTTGGCCCGGGAAAGAGGAGAAGAAAAGGGAGCTGTGTGCATTATAAGTAAAAGAAAAGGAAGCCTGAGGCAAACAGCATTGTCTGCATTTGTCCAAGGATCTATCCAGTGCTTCCCAGATGCCCCAGGGCAGGCTGGCCACAATCCATAGAGCTGGGCAAGCTCAGGGGCGAGCAGATGGGCAAACACCTGTCTCCTTCTCTACGTGTGCCCGGTCATTCTGCAGCTGTCCAAAGAAGCCAAGGTTCAAACGAGGGAAGTTTGGCTTGCGGTCGCTTGTGGGAGCCCCAGAGGGGTGGGCTGGGGTTAACACTCAGAGGAGAGGAAAGGTCAGGGTTGAGGACCCAGTTGTACCAGTTTTCCTGCGGGCAGATCGTGGACAAGTGTGCTCTCGGTTAGACGGGTTGGGGCATGCTTCCTCTGGGGCCTGTGCTCTCCACCTGAGGAGCCATCAGTTCTGCATGCTTCAAGGATGCATCTCCCAAATCACCAGGATTTGCTGCTTCTGCTACATGCAAGGCCCATTGTTAAGTGCCTGGAGACTACCAGTGTGCATACGTCTTAAACCTCAAGCATGGGGAGACTGGGGGTTTTGAGACAGGCTCTGATCCCATTGGAACCATATTCCTCACAGACCTCTCTTCTGTGCCAGAGTCCAGTGACCACCTTCCTCTTCATCTTCTTCTTCCCGGGAGTGGCTTGGCATTGAGGCAAGGGCAGGCCCTGGAGGTCAGACTAGGACAGCTCTGTTGCTTAATAGTTCTTCAAATCCCAAGGCAGCTACTGCCTTTTATTTGTGACCTCAGCCTAATTCCTGAATCTATCTGAGACTCCAGCAGCTCAGCATGTTGCCACAGAACAGACTCTTTCTGTGCTCTCCCTCTGCCATTCTCAGTGGATTAGCGTTTCATCCCATGCTGGTTGCTTCATGGTCACAAGATAGCTGCCAGAACGCCAGCCTTCGTGTCTGTATTCAAGGCTGGAAATAAAGGGGAGAGGGACAGTGAGTAGGCTTTTCTTATTCTTATCTCTTTCATCACAAAAGCAGAAGCTTTCAGTAGTGCCCAGTAATCTTGACCTCACATCCCACTGGGCAGAGTGGCCGTGCCTAGCTTCAGGGGAGACCAGAGAGCAAGTCTCTGACCTGTTTCAGTTTCCTTAGAGGTAAGTGGTAAGACAGAAAGGGTGTATGATGATCATTGGGTTGGCCAGCCAACAGTAAGGGCTTGCTCAACTCTCCAGATTTCCAGTGTAGCCCTTCATCTTCCCCTCATGTTTCTCTCCTCTTCCCTTCTGGAAGAAAGGGTTTAGGGTATGGTGGGGATGGTGCGTGCTTTCAGTAAGTTTCCATCACTGGACCCCTGCTTCCAAGACCTAGTTTCTTTTTGTCCCATTGACAATGAGTTGAGTACTGGCAGGTTCAAGATTATGAGAGAATGCCAAGACTGTGGTTTTGGAAGTTCCCATGGAACTGCCTCTCCCCAGACAGGGACCCACCCAGAGTCTGAGCTGCCTGGTGAAACCAGAATCATGGCTAAGAAGGAAGCATGCACATGTGTGTGTGTGTGTGTGTGTGTGTGTGTGTGTGTGTGTGTGTAAGCATGCGTGCAGTGTCTCCATCTCACCCCGTGGGGCTTGGAGCTTCCCAGGGCTGCTCAATAACAGAGTCCTTGTGTTTTTCAGGTTTGGGGTGATACACTCGGTGTTCACCAATCTGCTTCTGTGGACCAATGGCGTCCTGAATGAATCAAAGCACCAACTTAATGAGCACAAGGAACGGCTCATCACTCTGGGCTTTGGGAACATCACAATAGGTGAGTGATAAGAGTTGCCCTGCCCCCATGCTGGAACCTCTTGGAAACCTGCAGAGACCAGAATGTTCAGGGATGGAGCGGCAGGGTCCACCCAACTCATCATTGGCCAGACAATCATCTGTTGTTGAAAATCTTTCAAAACCTCCTAAGTCCCTCATCCTGGTTCCATAAGTAGGATGTGCTGAGCATAATTAATGGTTTCTTCAGTGACTCAGGGACTTGTCAGACCCAAGGGTTATCATTTAGGGTACCATTTCTCACGGTAGAGTTTGGTATGGAAGTCAATGTCTTTGTTTACAACTCTGGAAGATTGGCAGTCATTGTGCTTTTAATTAAGCCTCTATTACCAGTTCATTTGACTAAAAGTATAGCTTTAAAATACCCAGAGAAGTCTAAGGGTTGCCGTTAATTGGTTTTAGTTTGTTTGAAGTTTTTATTGAACTCTTCTGGGCTTGCACTTTTGGCCCATCTTCATTCCCTCTTGCTCCTATTTGAGAGCGCATGATGCCAATCAACCTACTGCCAAAGTTCTTTAGCATTTATGACCTGTTGCTTCTCTATTAGGGCAATGGGATGGGGCTCATGGGAATGTGGAGAGGGGAAATGTACCGGGAACTGGATATCCCAGATTTGGGTCTTGTTCTCATCACGTCCTGGCTGTGTGACTTTTGGAAGCCATTCAACCTCTCTGGGCCTCCCTTTCCTCATTCATAGAGTGAGGAGACCTGTACCAGGCACTTTCAGGGGGTCCTTCCAGCTTTGATGTATTACACTCTACACTCACTGTACGACCCCAGGCCCGTCACCGAGGGCAACTTCATTTTTTTTTTAAAGATTTATATATGTATTTGAGAGAGAGAGAGAGAGAGAGAGAGAGCGAGGGGGGGAGGGGCAGAGGGAGAGCTAGGATCTCAAGCAGACTCGAGATTTACCACCCAGCACGGAGCCAGACTCTGGGCTTGATGCCTAACTGACTGAGCCACCCAGGTGCCCTGGGGGCAACCTTAAAACTGTTTCCTCACCAGTTGGGTGGGGGTGGTGGAATCAGGGATACATGCTACTTCTTTACCTCTTAACCCCTGCTCTACCCTGGCAGCCCGCTCTTGGGGAAGTCCTTCTCTTTTCCTTGTTGGTGCCCATAACAGTAATAGCAGTGAAAACAACAACAACAAACTTTTATTAAGTGTCTACTGAGTGTCTGGCAGGCTACTCTAGTCCCTCCACGTGGCACATTTAATTCTGGACCCAAAACGCCATGGGGTAGTCAGTGTTGACTTTATCATACGGATGAAGCCATCAAGCCACAGAGAAGTTAAGTAACTGGTCCAGGTTCACACAGCAAGTAAATGATCGAACCAGGATTTTATTTGGCTCCAGGAACTTCTGTGGAAAGATGGAATTGGATAAATTTACAAAGAAAGGACTCCATCAGCTCTAACATTCTGTTCATCTGAGACTTTCTCCTCGATTTCTTCCCCTAACTTTTGCGTAGTAGCATACTGGGTTACAAGGGATGGGAAACTCCTCATGAATTCAAAATTGCAGTATTCTGCAAAGGTAAGGTGATTTGTGCTGCCACAAAGCTTTCCATTTGGTTTTATACCTGGCATATGCAAATCATAAGCTAAAACAATGACAAAGTGCAGAGAAAAAAAAATCTACAATAACACCTACCCAGAAATGCAGTTCCATGCTGTTAATATTGGCTTATTTCTTTGCAGTGTTCTATTTATTTATTTATAGTTAAGATCATACTATATATATATTCAATCTTTTTTTTTTGACTGCAGCCTATAATAAGAAATAGACCTTAAGCTGCAACCTGAATGCACACAGACCTGTGTGTGTACACACATATGTCATGAAATAATAACCTTACCATATTAGAGACACATTTCTATTGTTACTGATGTCATTCCACTGCATTCTGTTCTATTCCATGACAAGTCTACTCTGTTGAAAAAATATATTGGCAGCTACCTGCTAAATTGATTTCACAACTGAGTACTGAGCTGTGATAAGCATTTAGAAGATACTGTATATACAATTTTTTCTTACTTATTTCCATTGTTATGTAACATGATTATTTTCCTGTATCATTAAAACACAACTTAATTATAATTGGTAATGGCTGCCTACTATTCCATCGTATGGATGTACCAAAATTCACTTAACAGTTTCTAAATTGTTGGGCACTAGAGTTTCTCTCTCTCTCTCTCTCATGTGCATGCACACACACAAACACACATGCACACACACAGTTTTACCTAATTCTTTGATCACATTTTTGACTTGTCCCTTAAAATAGATTGGAATTATAGGTCAGAGACTATAGCTGTATCCTCTTTAAGGCCTTTGTTACATATTTTATTATTTATTTACAGCATTTTCGCTCCTTCTTATGAAATAGTTTTTTTTAATTTAAATTCAGTTAGCCAACCTATAGTAGTACATCATTAGTTTCAGGTGCAATGTTCAGTGATTCAGCAGTTACGTATAACACCCAGTGCTCATCATATCACGTGCCCTCCTTAATGCCCATCACCCAGTTTGAAATAGTTCTTCATACCATTGCCAAGTGCCTTCCAGAAGGTGGTGCCCACTCGCGTGCCGTATCGAATATTCTTAGGAGCAAAGTCTTTGCTAATGAGAAGGGGCATTTTCCCTCACAAAGTTATTTTTTGAAACAATAATTTAGGGGCACCTGGGTGGCTCGGTTGGTTAAGCGTCTGACTCTTGGTTTTGGTTTAGATCATGATCTCAGCGTCATGAGATCCAGCCCTGTGTTGGGCTCCATGCTCAGCAGGGAGTCTTCTTCTCTCCCTTCCTCTCTACCCCTCTCCCCACTTGCACTCTCTCTCTCTCTCTCAAATAAATAAACAAATCTTTAAAAGAATCCAATAATTTAAAAAATCACACACGTAAATAATATTCACAAAGAAAGTTTAGAGAATACAGGGAAGCAAAACCTACAGGTAAGTAACAATGGACACCTTACACTTACACAATGTTACATGTCAATTATATCTCCATAAAGATGGGGGAAGAGACAAGATAGAACTTCCTTCTACTGAAAAGAAAAAAAAGAAAAGAAAAATTCCCTGCCATTTTCCCACCCAGAGCTAACCATTGTTAACCTTTTAGCTTATATCGTTCCAGATTTTTTCTGTGTCTGTCTGTCATCTATCATCCATATACTTATAGTTTATAAAAATGGAATTATATTCTATCTTCTTTAGCAAGCTTCTTTTGTTCAGCAGAATCTCGTGAACACCTTTATATGTTAAGTAAATTTCCACAATACCATTCACAAGGGCTGATGTATGGATAAACTCTGATTCATGCAGTTAGTACTCATGGCTGTCAATATAGCCATGATATCAAACATGACAATAAGCCACCAAACAAAGCTTTAATTCAATGGGAAAACCCACGTGTGAATCCTCAGTGAAAATATTTCCTTGTGCTTTTCCACTTGCCCACTGACCATGCTAACCACCCTCCAATGCATGTCCTCTGGCCCCCAGTCTTGGATGACCACACGCCTCCGTGTAACTGCTCGCCCCCGACGTTCTGCTCTGCCATCTCCCAGGGGATCTACTACCTCTACCCCTTCAACATAGAGTATCAGATCCTGGCTTCCACGATGCTCTACGTCCTGTGGAAGAACATCGGACGCAAAGTGGACAGTCAACAGCATCGGAACATACAGTTCAAATTTCCCGGGGTCATGGTGGGCTCGGTCCTGGGCCTGACTGTACTAGCCGCCACGATTGGGATTGTGGTGGTATATCTGATTCAGATCGGGCGCTCCAAAACCAAGAGCGAGTCGGCACTCATCATGTTCTACCTGTATGCCATCGCCTTGCTGATGCTCATGGGGGCCGCGGCACTGTTCGGAATCTGGATTTACAGGATAGACGAGAAATCTCTAGATGAGTCTAGAAACCCAGCCCGCAAACTGGACGCGGACCTCTTGGTGGGCACTGCCTCCGGCTCCTGGCTCATCTCCTGGGGCTCCATCTTGGCCCTCCTCTGTGCTGAAGCCCGCCCCCCCTACACCTGGTTCAACCTGCCCTACTCCATCCTGGTGATTGCTGAGAAATACATCCAGAACCTCTTCATCATTGAGTCCGTTCACCGGGAGCCGGAGAAGCTCTCTGAGGACATCAGAACCCTGCGGGTCGTCACAGTCTGCAACGGTGATGCCACGCCCCTCGCCTCGTCCTGCCTCAAGAGTGGAGCTGAGGCCGTGGACGTGGTTTCCCTGGGCAGTGAGATACCACATGTGGCCAATGGAAATATGCGTCTGAGAGAAGGCTGTGGCAGAGAGGCGGGGGAGGGGAGCCGGGAAGGGGCCCCGAGCCCAGCCTGCCACCCCCGTTGCCTGCAGGGCCATGCCAAGAGAAGAGTGTTGAGGAACATTGCAGCCTTTCTGTTCCTCTGCAATATCTCGGTAATGTGCATTAAGTTATTTATCTTAAAAACGACCAACCTATTTTCCTTGCTTTTTTCAAATAAGGAATGGAGGCAGGTTATTAGCAAAATGATTTAAGTGTAAGGTTAAAGAATGAGGCTGGAATGAAAGCCTCCGTTCTACAAATCCACTTACTGAGTACTGTTGTGTGCTGGCGGCTGGGGTCGGGGCTAACGATCGCAGCTGAGAAGACTCAAGGTCTGTAGGCACCACTCTCCCGAGTGTGATCTGAAACAGGCCCCCCCTACACGGAAGTCAGGGAGAGACAGCAGAGAGAGGCAGGTCACTCCAGCTTTGTAGGTGATGGTTTTCATAAGTCAAGGGAACTTATATACAAGGCCTGTCTTGGGCAATAGTAAGGTGAGTGAATTTCTGCACCTGTCTGCCAATTGTAAAATATATATATATATATATATATATTTACACAAAGAGAGAGAGATGAGAAAGAGAGAGAGAGGGAGAGGCCTTAGCTGGGCTCGGTCATGTATACTGTACTCTCAACACCACATCCTTATTTCAATACCACTATGTTCTTAACACCACACCCTTATTTCAGGGCTGTGTCCTTGGAGCAGCCTCTGGGAGGGAGAAAGGCCAACAGAACCCACATTCCAAGGACAAGGCAGGGGGTGAAGAGCCTCTGAGTGCCCCGGTCCAGCTCAGGGGTCAACCGGCAGTCACGTCCTTTTTGATGACCTTCTCCAACAATCTCTTTCTCAGAGAGGTCACAGTCTAGGGAGGAGGGACACAAGGGAAAAATATACAGTGAGTAGGGCAAGCGTTGGGACAGGTATGTGCAAGGTGTAATGGGAACATGGATCCAGGGAGGGACTTCAATGAGTCAGGGATGCTTGAAGTGAGGTCCAGGCTCAGTTAGGAGTGCTTTTGGCTGCAAGGAATAGAAAGCTTGGCCAGCAGGATCCTCAGGCTTAAAGATAAGAATTCTGAAGGTTGGCTACTTGGGGCTGGCCTGGCAACTGAGCCCTATCATCAAGGATCCAGGTACTGTTCATCTTTCCACTTCACCATGCTTAGTGTGATGCTTGTTGCCACATGGTCACAAGGTGGCTGCAACAGCACCAACCATCACATCTGGGCTTAAGACATGAAGAAGGAGAGAAATATTAGTGCCAGGCAGAGGCTTTCACATGGCCACCTCTTGTTGCAAGAGAGGCTGGGGACGTGGAAGGTTTGCTTTCCAGCCTTTGGTGGAAAACAGCAATGTAGAAGATGTCCAGTAACTCAGTTTTGGCTGCCTCCATGTCCAGGAATGCTGGAAGTTTACCAGGTGGCTAAGGCAAGCGTAGGCGTTTGGAGCAGAGGGCACATGATGTTCAAAGGCACAGAGGCAGAAGACACTCTGGTCCATTTGGGGAGCAGCACGTAGTTTAGCACGAATTCCATAAATGTCAAGGAGGGCAGTGGTGGGGGAAAGAGGAAGGCAGGTCCAGTTAGTGGGTCTGACTTGAGCGAACTTCATAAGCCTGGCTGAGTCTGGTCTTTATGCTGGAGGCAATAGGGGCCCCTCTCAGTTTGTGCTGTGGAATGATCAATCCCCTTAGCAGCAGGTGTGAGAAACTGGAGAGAGGTAAGCCCAAGGGCCGGGACACCTGAACAGAAGCCCTGCATCTGCCCAGATGGGAAATGATGGGCACTTGATCCAGAGCAATGGGCCTGAGGATGGAGAGAAAAAAAGGAGCAAAAAGCACTGTGTGTTGTTGGGATTTGTTCTGGAGATTCACAGAAGGATGCCAGGGCTCGGTAGAGAGGAGGGTGGGGTGGCCCCTGGTACCACACAGGCCTCTCGATGACTGGCTGGTGGCATGGTGGGGATGCCCCGACCACGGGGCCTGCCTGCTGTCATGGTCATCAGCAACCTGCTGCCAGCTTCCAGGTCATCCGGGCTACTTTGTTTCCCATCAGCCACTGGCTCTTGAGCTACCTCCTCATTTCAGTTGGTGCATGCCCAGGGACTGCACATTCTGATCTGACTCTAAGGCTAGAAATTGAGAGGGTCTGTCTGAAGCCATAAAGGCCACGTGTCTGCCCATCAAATCTGATTCTTGCTTTGGGTCCCCCGGACCTCGGTCCCCCTCCAGGTTGGCAGACAATTACGAGGAGCTCTGAAGGAAGAAGGGGATCCCAGAAGAGTGTGGCTTCAGGTGGGCCCTCCTCTTTCATTGAATAGGCATTTATGGAGCACCTGCTGTATGCTGGGCACTATGCGGGCGCAGCAGTGGACGAAGGAGTTAAACGGGAAGACAAGAGAGATCGATATTAGTGACCACAGCGGGGCTGCCTTTTATGTGAGGCTTGTATTCCCGAGAACGGTGTATCAGCTCATCTTATAGGGTCAGAGTTGGTTGCAGAACTCCCCTAAGGTGTATCATTTTTGTTCCAAACCCAGAGGGGTGAATAGATCTCTTTTCAGCAAGTTCAGGAAAGCTACTTTCCCCCTGGGTTCTTTGCTTGACCGCTGCTGAGGAACTTGGCTTGCAAATGTGGACGAGCTTGAAGACGAAGAGCAAACGCAACAGTAGAATCAAGTGGCAACTGATGGTCTGTTGGGACCCAGAGGCCAGCCTCGGGGCTCTGTCCCAGGAGGGGAACACCTGCTGTGTCTCCATGTCTGAGCTCTGCCCTCGATGTCCCCAGGCCCTGCCTCTGTCACTGGAGAGTGAGCCAGAGGACAGAAATCATTGCTGGGTGATTGCGAGGGTGCCCCCAGCTGACTCCATGGGCAGCACTCGCAAGCCTGCGGTGGGTCCCACGGGAGGGCATCTGACAGAGGGCGGGAATTGCTCTGCTTCAGGACCAGGTGCTGGTGTCCAGGTGGGGACAGCAGCTGGTCGTGGAGTGGACAAAGAAGGGTGGTGGGGGGGACGATGGAGTTTAGGGTGTGGTGGAACATGGGGTTCTGGAGAGAGGGTGGCAGGTGAGGGAAGGGGAAGCCTGGGCAGAAGGACAGGCACGGGAGGAGATGCACAACCAGGCAAGACTTGCTGGAAGTGCTTCAGGAGCAGAAAGGGAAATCCCAGGTGGTGAGTGAGGGCGGGTAAGGGGAAGGATGCGTGAGAGGCGCCAAGGCAGACCACGCAGGGCCTCCTGAGCCACGGCCACAGCCAGGACAGAATCCTCAGTGCAGCAGAAAACCACCAAAGGGTTTCAAGGTAGGGACGGGATCTGATTCATGCTTCTTTTCTTTTTTAATCCAGCTCAATTTTTAATTGTAGTGAATAGCACATAACATAAAATTTACCATTTTAACGATTTTATTTATTTATTTATTTATTTGACAGAGAGAGCATGAGCTGGGGGAGTGGCAGGCAGAGGGAGCAGCAGGCAGAGGTAGCAGGGAGCAGAGCTGGGAGCCCAACGCGGGACTCGATCCCATGACCCCGGGATCATGACTTGAGTCGAAGGCAGACTCTTAACCTACTGAGCCACCCAGGTGCCCCCCATTTTAACCATTTTAAAGCCTACAGTTCAGTAGTGGGAAGTCCATTCACGCTATTGTGCACCCCCTGCCACCACCCGTGTCTGACACCTTTCCACCTTGCAAACTGCAGTTCTGTAGGCACGAAACAGCCCCCGTGCCCCCCACCCCGGCTCCTGCCAACGCCACCCCACCTCCTATCTCTGTGAGTTCGACCACCCCATGTAGCTCATGTAAGTGGGATCACACGGTATTTGTCTCTTTGCCACCAGCTTATCTCATTCAGCATAACTCCCCAGGGTCATCCACGTGGTAGCGTGTGAAGCGGGGGAGATGTCAAGAATGATGCCCCGGTTCTGACTTGAGCTCCTGGGGAGATGGTGATGCTATTTATGGAGGCAGGAGACTTTGAAGGGGAGGCAGGCTCAGCGAGGGCTCGGCCTGGAAGGAAGCCTCTGAGTTTAGTACTGGACACGTGCATTTTTGCGGTGCTTTGAGACACCCAGGTGAACGTAGCCAACAGGCTGATGTTTGGTTTCCTGCTGCTGCGTAACAAATGACCCCAAATGGAGGGCAGAAACGACAGCTGTTTGGGGCGCCTGGGTGGCTCAGTCGGTTAAGCATCTGACTCTTGATTTTGGCTCAGGTTATGATCTCAGGGTCATGGGATCAAGTCCCCCATTGGGATTCTCTCTCTCCCTCTCTAAAAAAAAATAAAACAACAGTAACAACAAAAAGCAGCAGTGTGATTAGGTCTTATGACCTTGTGGGTTAGAACTTCTGGCAGGGCTTCGCTGGGACATTCTCCTGTCCCTCACGGCATCAGCTGAGGCTGGTGGGCGGGCTGGGCTGCAGGGTCCAAGATCTGGTGGCTGGGATGGGGGTGGCTGGGAGGGCTTAGCGGGACCCTCGGCAGTATCTATACATGGGCTCTCTAGTATGGAGAGTGGGGGCCTCAGGGTTCTTATGTGGCAGCTCAGGGCCCCAGAGCCGACCTGCTGGGAGACCAGAAGTGCCAGTCTATTAGGGCCTGCCTGTGGATGTTGTGTGGCATCAGTTCTGCCATATTTTCTGGGTCAAGCAGTGACAGCATCCCCCAGATTCAAGGGAAGGGGACATAGACCCACCTGCTGATGGGATGAGGAGCAAGAACTCCAGCCAACTTAATAGCAGATATAAAGATCTGGATTTCAGGAAAGGGGGGGTCTGTCCTTCCCTTCTCTGTCCTCTGTCTTCCCTCCCTCCTTTCCTCCATTCCTCTCTCTCCTGAAGATCTATCCACTGGGTGTCTCCCGAGGGCCAGCATGGCTGTGCATGATGGGGGGCAATATGACTGAGGTCTCGCCTTCCTCCTGGTCTTGGGGGGCTTGCAAACCAGATGGCAGAGATGGCAATAAGCGTTAAGCAAGACACACCTTATAGTGACGTGTGCTCCGCAGAGAACAGGTAGAGAGGGTGTGAGGTTGCGCCTGGCGGCTGTTTCAGATCAGAAGGCCCAGGTTGCTGAGAGGGGCTTTCTCTCCCACCACATGATGCGCCATGTGCCTGGGGCCCCAGGGGTGCGGGACATCGGGCAGCAGGGTTAGCAGGTTGGCGAGGGATCAGCCAGCGGAGAGAGGGCTTTATAATCCCAGGCAGGGGTAGATTTCATTTTAAGTACGCTATGAAGACTCGTGGGGCCTTAATCAGGGAAGGGACATGATCTTATTGGCATAAGAAACGGGTCTGGCATCTGAGTGGTGAATGCACCTGTCCGAGGGCACGGCGTAAGCCAGAGAGCAGGCAGGAGGCTACTGCAATGGTCCCGATGAGAGTGGAGAGTGGGGGCCTGGGCAGGTGCACGGGGGCAGAAATGGCTGCACGGCTGCCTGGGTGTCGTGGAGGGACAGTCCTCCAGGCTCGCTGATGGGTTGGGTGGCAGGCGGAGGGTTCTGAGGGTGAGCAGGTAAACAAGGATGACACCTGGAGGTTTGATAGCAACGGGGAAGAAGATGTTGCTAATGGTAGGGGGGGAGTTTGAGATGCAGGTTAGACACCAAGCAGCCCATGGGGTCCTCGAGGGCGGAGTAGGTGGGCGATTCAGGCTCGGGAGTCATCAGCCCATAGTGGGTACTTACAGCCAAGGCTGGGGGAGCTCATCCAGGGGTCATGTGTGTAGAGGAGAGGACCCAGGGATGAGCCCCCCAGCCAACTGTGAGAGACTGAGCAAAGGAGGAGCCAGGGAGGAGTAGCCGGAGTGGTGGGAGGAGCCTGAGAAGCAGAGCCTGAGAAGAGGGGGGCAGAGATCCGAGGTAACGCCTGTACAGAGAGCCGGTATCAGTCAGCTCCTGCTGTGTAAGGAATCACCCCACACTCAGCAACTCCAACCACACCTCTTTGTCATGGTGTCTGTGGGGCAGGAATCCAAGCACAGCTTCGCCGGTGCCTCTGCCAGGGTCTCTCACTGGGAGCAAATGGCCCAATTGGGTGCTGCAGCCGCTTCAAAGCGGACTTCTGGGGGTCTTTCCCAACCTGCTCCTGGTAGGTTGTTGGGCTGAGGGCGTGCGTTCCTTGAGGGCTGCTGGGCTGGGACCTCCCGCGGTGCCTGGCCACAGGGCAGCACACAACAGGGGGCAGCTCCCACTCTTGCAGGAGGGCGTGAACAAGATGGACTCTGCAGTCCTTTTGGCATCTAATCTCAGAAGTGACACCTCATGACTTCTGTCATATTCTGATGGTAGAGGCAGGTCACTAGGCTCAGCCCGACTCAAGGGGAGGGGGTTCCACAAGAACATGACTCCCAGGTGGTGGGATGGGGGGGATGTCATCCGAGAGGCTGCCTGCCGCCGTGCAGGGGTGGAGGAGGAGGAGGACCCGGGGCAGGGAGACCAAGTGGGGGGACCAGTGTGTGGTTTCCATGAGCAGCAGTAACAATAGGTTACGGCTTTCGGTTTTACAAGCATGGTTGGGATTTTATTCTCATCTGAGCTGTGGGAGACCAGTGTCAGTGTTCGCATCTTACAGACGAGGAGACTGAGGGCTTGGAGGGGTCAGATGAGAGTCTGTAAGTGCCACAAACCCAGGTGTGGCTCCAAAGCATGTTCTCTTCTCCCCTGATTGGGGGCGGGGGGTGGTGGTGGGCAGGGCCTGGGTCAAGCCAGAGAGGAGACCACAGAATTCAGCGGCCCAGGCCCATGTGGCTGGGATCTCCCAGCACCAATGTTGGTGTGTGAAGGCGGGTGTGATAAACAGGTGACCTCTGCTATAGGCAAACCCTGGGGGCTGTGGGAACACATACGGGGTTCCTGCCCAGACTGAGTAGATCAAGGAGGGCTTCCTGGAAGGAGTGGTATCTCAGGGCTTGGAAGAAGGTAGGATTCAGTCAAAAAGGCAGACAGGGAGCCTGTGACAGAGGAAGAGGCAGGAGCAAAGCCCTGAAGACTTGGGGGAGAAAGGCACATCTGGCTTTCGGAAGCTGGAGTGAAGGGTGTGATGAGGGACATGGAAACGTGGACAGGTGCCCAGTCACTGGGGAATTTGGGGTCTCTCCTGAAGGCTGTCAGGAGTCACTGGAGAGTGACAAGCAGAGGAATGACAAGGTCAGATGTGTGCTTTACGAAGATCACTCCCACAGTGGGGTCAGGGGTGGATGGAAGGCGTCCGCTGGAGTTGGGGGGCCAGTTGGAGGTATTGGGGCATGCAGTTGGGGGATACTGAGCACCCGACTGAGGTGAGGGCTTTGGGGACGGAGAGAATCAGGTGGGTGTGAACAGCATTCACTCAGGATGGGGCTGAGGACGAGAGAAGGGTCAGGCAGGTGGGCTGCGTGGATTTGACCAGCTCCGTGGAGACATGAAATGCGGTGCGGAGACAGGTGTGACTCCGTGTCCCCGAGGCCAGCGCCTGGGGGTCACGTGGGGCTTCCGAGGCGGCTGCTAGAAGGGGCTCCTCTTCTCTTGCAGCTTTGGATCCCTCCTGCTTTTGGCTGCCGCCCCGAGTACGACAACGGATTGGAGGAGATTGTCTTTGGCTTTGAACCCTGGATAATTGTGGTCAACCTGGCCATGCCTTTTTCTATTTTCTACCGAATGCACGCAGCTGCCTCTCTCTTTGAGGTCTATTGTAAGATATAGTCTGCATCCACATCAAAGCCCAAGGAGTGACCTAACAAGAGAATTCACTGGAGCCACCTGGGAATGGCCAGGTTGGGCAAACATTGCCCGACAAAAGCAAGAGGGCTGCCTTTGTCTGCACCAGTTGTGTTTCTTGCGAGCTGGAATTGTCTTATCACCCCAGATGAATGTAACCAAGTTAGCTCAGCATCGATGAGGCAGCTGAAATCTCGCCTTGACTAGTTCATTCTGATTGAACCCAATTTATTTTACCTCCTTTTAAATGAGACCCTTTGTTTTAAAAGAATGGGATTCCAGGTTGGGGAAAGAAAAATGATCAGTTTGTTTTTCATAAAAATTGTTTTCTGTTATCATGTGACTACCTACAACTTTTTCTGAGTACTATAATCATCCTTACATCTTATCCTTCCCAGGGCTGATCAATGTAGATACAATCACGTTTAGTTCATATGGTATTTTCTGAATGTGGTTAAGTTTTGGAACAAAGTTATTTTTATCATCTGGATGGGAATTAGTATATAGATCAGTATGGAGATGTATTTCTTACCTGTAATTTTGGCACATTTTTGTTTGTGATCATTTGAGGTTTTTTAAAAAATAAGTTTTACTGTTTTCTCCCTCACTCTAAATACATATATGTCTATTACAGAAAATGTGGACATTTTAGAAGAACAGAGAGAAAAAGACCACGTCGGATGTCACTGTTCGGTGGACATTTTTGCACACCTTGATGTATTTCCCTTAGCTGTGTCCCTGCACAGGATCCTTTTTCTTGTTGTCATTGTTATACTTGCCAGTGATGATGTGGCAGGTTCCATTTTGTATCTACTTTTTCACCACTTAACAATAGAGCACAAACCTTTCCTTCACATTGTTCCAAACTCTTTGTAAATATCATTTTAATCCTGTATTACAGTCATCAAGTGGATGTGCCATACTTAGTTTCCTATTGTTGGTTTTAGAGTGTTTATACTTTTTTGGTTTTTATAAGGGACTTTGCAAAAAATCTATCTTTGTAAAGCATTTCCTATATAATTGCTTCTATAAGACATATACTTAAAATCAGGATGCGTATTCCAAAGGTTATAAATATTTTAAAGTCTCTTAAGGAATAGTAATATTGGGAAGACCTTTGCATGTACTTTGCCATAATTATTTCAAGTTCATAATAAAATTAGTTTACTTAACCATCAATACTAATGTAAACATTTTTTCATCTGAGCATATTTTTTTGGGACAGCACAGGCAAGGGCATATTAAGAAACACCAGATTTTTTACATGACTCAAATACCTGATGTTCATTCTAGAGAAAACTAAAGACAATGGGCAGATGTACTAAAAACAAAGTGAAAGGTTGTCTATCATACCTTCTATTTAGGATGGTGGTTTTCAACCTGGTACCATCTTATCCCCTAGGGGACATTTGGCAAAGTCTGGAGACATTTTTTATTGTGCTTCCTTGGGGGGCTATAGGCATCTAGTGGGCAGATAGCACGGATGCTGCTCAACATCCCACAATGCACAGGGTGGTACCCACAGCAGAGAATTAGCTGGCCCCAAAGGTTAATGGTGTCGAGGTTGAGAAACAGTGATCTAGAGGTAATTGCTGTTCATTTTTGGCACCTCAGTACCTATCAGTACACACACACACATGAATTATTTTTATATGTACTGAATTTGCATATAACTAGCTTCTTTTTTTCTTAATATACCAGCGTGTTTCTGAACTATTTTAGTATCCCCATGGCATGGATTCTCACACTATAGCATGTGTAAGAATCATCTGGAGGATCCTATTAGGTTTCCTGCCTTCCTCGCCAGAAGTTCAGGTTCTGTTGGGCTGGAGCGGGGCTCAGGATGCTTTAATAAGCATCTCAGGTGATGGCAACTCCCTTCTAGAAACATCTCCTCTGGAGTCCACGGATCCCAAGTCAAGACTCCTGAGTGACATTCCTTGACATTGTGTCCTCTTCTGCAATATGACCTTGGCCAACTTCAAAGTACATTCCGTGGAGGGATGTAGCATTCCTTATTTAGTCAGACCCTGATGTTCGACATTTAGAGACATTTGATGGTTTCTTTTTTCTTCTTCTTTTCTTTTCTTTTTGTGATTATAAATGACGCTGTAGCAAGCATGTTCATGGCTAAGTCTTTTCATGTGTTGATAAACTATCCTGCACGAGATGACTGCATGTGAATGCCCATTTATCCAGAGGACCCCATTTTGGCTGGTGTTAATTTCCCCCTGTTCTGAGCACATTAGTACAGCCCTAGGGCCTCCGCTTGTGTGGTTAGGGCTCTGCCAAGGAGATAAAGGGAATCACAGCAACGCTGGGAACGACTGACTCAGGTGTGGGGGTTTCAGGGTGGCCACGTGGCGCCAGCAGAGCTGGGAAAAGTCAACACAGTCTTGCTGGGCTCAGAATTTCTGAGGAGGGACCTTAAAGATGGATCATCTCTTGGCCCTAAACGAGTAGAGCCCGCAGCCTCAGGGATGGCTCTTACAGCCAGGCAGCTTCGACCCACAGGTAGTCAAGCATCCTGACTCAGCCAGCTTAGGCAGCAAGGGGAATTTATTACCTTAATACCAATGCAACTCACAGATGAGGAACCAGAGTGTGCAGTCAACAAGGTTCACGACCTCAGGGCTAGACTAAGAAAAACGCAAATTAACACAGTAATGAGATGCCATTTCCCATTCATCCGAGAGGCAAGGGTTGGCCCAATGTGAGGGAAAGGGAAGGCACACACACTGCTGGTAGGAGGGTAAACT
The DNA here is from genome assembly GCF_037043125.1 of Eumetopias jubatus. NCBI lineage: Eukaryota > Metazoa > Chordata > Mammalia > Carnivora > Otariidae > Eumetopias > Eumetopias jubatus. Next base: position 196,016,227 of record NW_028274808.1, on the reverse strand, counting down.
GGTAACAGCCAAATGGGAGAACGGCTGGTGATAATCGAATAGGGCTGGAGGCACACATTCCTTGAGACCTGGCAATTCCCCTCCTCGGAGTGAGTGCCAGAGACACCCTCACTTGCATATGCAAGGAGACGTGTTCAGAAACGTCCCTTGCAGGAGTGCTTGTCATTGGGAAGAATTCAAAACAGCTGAAATGTCCATCAGTTAGGAGAATGAATGGATAAACTATGGCCTATCCCTAAAATGGAATATTACACAGCAGTGAAAAATGAGTGGGTTGGAACTATACGCAACAACATGAGTCATCCCTCAAGACAACGCTGTATCGACAATTAAGTATCATGATGGTATAATTGGCATGATACCATTAATATAACATTTAAAAAACAGGCAACACAATCTGATATTTCTGAGATACATTTATAGTAAAGTTACAAACATATGTGAAGAAAGAATCCCCCCATGTTCAGTGTAGTGGCCATCTGTGGGCTGGGGAGGAGGCAGGAGGCAGGACCGGGGTTGGGGACAGACAGCTGAGTGCATGCTGTGTCTGCAGTGCTTGATTTCTCCGGTAAAGTGACCTCTATAGAGGCATTTGTTTATATGCCTGAGATATTAATAACAACATGTGAAAGAAGGAGAAAAGAAAGTCAGCATAAGGAAGATCAACTTAGAATCATCAGAGAAGGTGAGTTTCCAACATTCATCCACTGTCGTTGGGAGGAGGGTGTCAAAGCCACCTTGTCTGGTCCCCTCCCCTTGTCTAGATCCCCCAGGTGGGGTAGCTCAATGCCGTGAGCTGTCAAGATCCCCTAGTCCTCACCCCTTGGATAGACCCCCCAACCCTCACCCCTTGGATGATTCTGTGCTCATCAGGAAACTCAACATTGATTTGCCTTCCCGTATAGTTCTTCACTGTGGGGAGTGATGACCTAGGGTATCAGGAGAATCTGGCACTCAGGGTATCAGGAGAATCTCTTACTCTCCTGTTGTAACCTTGTATGGGTGCATGTTAGCTCGAGCTCATTCATCCCTGGCCTGCACCAAGCCAGGATTTCAACTCACGTTCTATGGGGACCCTGGCTCTTGGTGAGGCCGAGTGGAAAGGCAAGAACTTTGGGGCTGGACACCCAGGGTCACCCCCAGCCCCCGTGGTGCTAGGCGTGCATTAGAAAATGCACCCCTTCCACAAGACATTTTGCAAACTCTGGAACTAAACGCCACCAGCACTTGCTGGTCACCTGTGCCCGGAGGTCAGATCAGATTCCTTTGTCCACAAGAACACCTGTCAGGAGCCTCTGTGCCACGTAACCCTGGCAGCCCACAGTGCACCTCTGGGATCTCTCTATGAGGCCGCCGCCTGGTTAGGTGAGCGTTACTATTACTCTATTTGAGTGGAGGGAACCTTCGGGCATGCTAGGGAGCATACAGGGCTAGCAAGTTGTAGCGGTGGACTATTATGCCCTTTAAAAACCCATCACCTTTTCCTATTAGCCATATAGTCTTAAAAATAATGTCAATTTGGTAAAAAAAAATCCGTCAAACAATTGCTTGAGGATATGTGCACAGAACAATCCATCAGCTGACAGAATATTTCCTTTTTTACCCAGTTACAAATTGCTACACTTGGCTTAAAATGGTGAAGGACGGAAGCTCTTGGGAAACAGCGGGTTTTTGGGCTCCGATGTGAGCTCAGCTGTGGAAGAACACGACCAGCAGGGGGCGCCAGTGCCTCTCCTCTGAGTCCTCACTTGTGCTTTCAGGGCAACGTAGAGGGAGATCTGGCGGCAGATCTCAGCAGCAGCCTCAAGGGGACCCAATAGTGGATGCGTGCAAAGTGCCCCGTCGGTGCCCCGTCCACAGCTTTGGACTCCCGTAGTGTGTGTCGGGGGTGGCTGTCCTCACTCCCAGGTGAGGGCTGGGAGGATTCTGGGTTCTCCTGGGGATGCTGAGAACTAGAGTTTCAACAAATGTGTTCCTTCCCCCTGCCTCCACCACCTCTCGCTCCCCATGGGCCATCCTTGTCCCCATCAAGAGGCTTTGCTGAACATGGTTGTGGGGTGTTCCTGTGCAAGGAGAGTCCCCCAGGTAGGGCAGGTGGACCATGGTCAGGGAGCAGGCTGGGGCAGCGGGTGGGGAGGACACTTTCACGGGGTCTGGTGGGGAACGGACAGTAACATTAGCTCCTCCTCGGAGCAGAGCCAGGGGACCACGGGGCAGGGGACGGGGGAAGGGTGAGGGCCGTGGTTTGATGCTCAAAAGGAGAACTGTGGTATGCTGTTTCAGCCACATTAAAAACCATACATCGGGGAGCGTGTGTGCTGTGGTGAGCGCTGTGAATTGTGCAAGACTGTTGAATCACAGACCTGTAGCTCTGAAACAAATAATGCAATATATGTTAAAAAAAAAGAGATAGCAGGAAGAGAAAAATGAAGGGGGGACATCGGAGGGGGAGACGAACCATGAGAGACGATGGACTCTGAAAAACAAACTGAGGGTTCTAGAGGGGAGGGGGGTGGGGGGACGGGTTAGCCTGGTGATGGGTATTAAAGAGGGCACGTTCTGCGCGGAGCACTGGGTGTTATGCACAAACAATGAATCATGGAACACTACATCCAAAACTAAGGATGTAATGTATGGTGACTAACATAACATAATAAAAAAATTAAAAAAAAAAAACCCACCATCATAGTTTACATCAGAAATGTAAATTAAATCAAGTCACCTGCTTACTCCTCGTTGGCTTCCCGTTGCTTTTAGAAGAAAGGTCAAACTCCTGACTATGGTCTGTGGGGATCTTCACTATCTGGCCTCCGCTACTCCATCTTCTTCTTACACCAATCCCCTCCTCTGTCCCCCTCCCCCAGGCATCCCCACCCGCGGCCATGGCTGGAGCCACATACAGCTCCCTTCACTGCCTTGGATCCCGCAAACTTGGCTCCTCAGGACCTTTGCACGTGCTAATCTCTCTCTCAGCTGAGTGGTTCTCTGGCTCCTTGAACTGGATCAGCCTCTTTTCATCCCTCAGGCTGTGTGTAGAGGTCCCTCCGTTGTGAGGGACCTGGTCATCCATCTAAACGGATCCCCCATGACGCTTCACCTTGGCCCCTTTACCATTAGTCCTTTACTTATTCGTTTGTGCTTATTCGTGCTGGACTCCACTGTCTGTCTTGTGAGGGTAGAGGCTTGGCCTCCTTCTCCCTCAGGCCTCACCACCGGGGTGGCCGCCCTCACAACCCAGACTATTGCAGGGCGTGGGGGAAGTGCCTGGAACACGGCGGGCGCTCAAGACTGGCGTGTTTCCATGGATAGTTTTTATTTTTATTATTTATTTATTTTAAATATTTTATTTATTTATTTGACAGAGAGACACAGCGAGAGAGGGAACACAAGCAGGGGGAGTGGGAGAGGGAGAAGCAGGCTTCCCGTGGAGCAGGGAGCCCGATGCGGGGCTCGATCCCAGGACCCTGGGACCATGACCTGAGCCGAAGGCAGACGCTTGACGACTGAGCCACCCAGGCGTCCGTCCATGAATAGTTTTTGAGGGCTTGGCAGAGATTCCCCACTGGCTTCTAGTACACACCTCTGGGTCCCTCTTTGCCTTTAAGGCACAAGGTGGCGCTCTAGGCCTGGTCCAGAAGAGCCCTGAGTTAGGAGGCGCTCCCCGCTCCCTGCTGCCCTCGGCTTGTTCTGGTCCCTGGAGGGAGCCGAGGGACCACCTCCGGGGAAGCTTACAGGTGCCTTCTGCCCTCCTCCTTGGAAGGGAGGAACCACTGGGGTGGGAAGTCTCCCTGACAACGGCAAGTGCTGCCTAGGTATCTCTGGCAGATGTTTCTGGAACAGCAGTTTTGGATGATTGGTCTAAGCCAGACATAATAAGCCCGCTCTCCCCTCAGCTGGAGGCTGGTATGGAGTGGGGCATGTGAATGGTTCTAGGCCAGGAGTTGGCAAACTACCCTCTGTGAGCTAAGAATGGCTTTTACATTTTGCAAGGTGGTTAAAAAAAAACCACCTGCACAAAAAGATTATGCGGCAGAGACGTGGCTCTTAAATATCAACTCCCTGGCCCTTTGCAGAAAAAGTTTGCGGAGCCCCTGTCTTGACAACGGGAGGGAAGGGGGTCTCTGCTGGATGGTTCTGGAAGGACTGTGATCCCTGTTTAGAGAGCGATGAGGAAGAGGTCTGCCCTTCCCCCTACCTGAAGTGGTTGCGCTGGAGGGGTGAGCCTGAGGGGGCGGGGTCTGCAGCACATACCCCCGCCCCCTGATCCATCCAGGGAATGCCAGGGAATCACAGGTGTCCCTGCTTCCACGGAGGTCAGTCCTTCGCCCGCCCCACCTGGCAGACGAGCGCATCGCCCACGCACTGAGCAGGACTGAGGCCCACAGAGCAACAGGGTGAAGGAGGGAGGGCAGCTGTGCCCGGCGGGTCCCAGAGCAGGAGTGTGACTCTGGGACGAATGGGGGAGGGCATGCCTTCCCCGACTGGGCACAGTCCCCAGAATGCAGCCTCTCCAACAGTGTAAGGTGATGTGTCATGATGATTGTTAAGGCCACAGGCCGTCCATGAGTGACAGAAACACATGAAGGCTCCATTGCCAGTGTTCGAATCAGGGGCTCTTTGGCTGCTACGCTGGACCCCGAAAGAAGTCAAGATTCCAGCAAAAGAAGGTGGGATTTTCTGGGGAAGCGTCCTGCAGGTGCACGCAGAGCTGGGGCTGCCCCAGCAACAGGTCCCTGAGGAATGGTGCTTCCGAGGGGTGGGGCAGGGCTCAGGACAAGGCTTGAGGGCAGGTTGGGTCTCTGCTGTGAGCTACCTTCGTCCTGGGCACCTGATTTTCTCCTCTGTCAGACATCGGCAATAGAAGTGCACACCTTGAAGAGTCACTGGGTGATGAGCTTGGATGATGTGTGGCAAGCCCACGAGTCTGGTGTGCAGCGAGCTCTGTGAAGGCCACGTGGGTAAGCTCAGGTCTCTGCCTCCAGGATTGTTGCTGAGTGCAGACCAGATGTCTGTCTTCCCACAGGGGTGGTGCTGCTCCAAAAAACCCTCAGATCGCTGGTGCCCTACATGGCCCGGGGAGCCTGAATCAACTCAGTGAGGTTGCCTTTTGCAGCATCCCGTCCTAGCTGAGCTCTGAAGGGGCTTCCATGCTCTGGACGGAGACCTACGAGCGGGGAGTTACGGGATTGCCCAGGAACACACACTATGAGCTCCTGGGGATGGGGACGGAATCCTCCTCTGTACAGTGTTGACCTGAGCAGGAGCTTCACAAATATTAATTATGGCACATGCTGTTAACTGCCCCCTCAGCAACAATCCTTCGCTTGCTAAGAAAACCCTGATTTTGGTCGGGGAAGCCAAGTGCCCAGTCTTTGGTGATGAAGCCGAGCATGGGCATTCTGTTTCCCGTGACCTGATATTTGAAACTGTTTGCAGTCTGCCTTGTAGTTAGGGGCGGTTTACTTTTGGCTAACATGACCTAAGGTCCTCCTAAGATCTTTTTTGTTGGTGATACGTAAGAGACACATTAAGAAAACTCCCCCTGATATAGCTTCCCCCCCCCCGCCCCATTTTGCTCCTGGAGTTTGAACTTGGTCATGGTGCTCACAGCTGTAATAGCCATCCTGTGACCATGAGGGTCCAAGGGCACAAAGCCACAACACCAAGAAAGGTGGAACATCAGATGAAAAGAATCTGGGTCCTCAGTTACGTCACTGGGCTTCTGCACCAGCCCCTTGCCTGTTCCCTCTGAATTTCCCGTTATGTGAGAGGACCAAATGTCTTTATTGCATAAAGCCATGAGTAGGCAGACTTCCTGTTACTCACAGCTGAAAGCATTTCTAATCAATGTCTTTGTTTAAATTTTCTTTTATTTTGAAATAATTTCAAACTTGTGGGAGAGTTGTCAGATGACGAAATTTCATACACCCTCCACCAGCTTCACTGAGTGTTCTTGACCACATGGCTCTCTCTCTCTTGCCCGCACATTATGGGATATGATATGACACACTCATCTCTTCCTGAAGCCCTGAAATGTGGTTGTGGGCACCCTGCTCCTCCCCTCCTAACGTTTCAGCTTGCATTCTCCAAGAAGAAGGAGAGTCTAGTGACTGAACTCAGGAAACTTAGGATCGATGCCATACAGTTGTCTAATGGCCCATAACTGTCAACTGTCAATGGTTTAATTGTCAATAACTGTCTAACATACAGTCCACACGATCATTCTGCCAACTGTCCCTGTAACATTCTTCAAAGGATCTCTCCCGATCCAGTCGGCATGCCTCTGTGTCTCCTTCACTGGGGACAGCTCCTCTTCCTTTCTTTGCCTGTTGGGACATCAGTACTTTGAAGAGTTCAGGTCAATTGTTGACAGCGCCTCTGTCTGGGCTTGTCTGCTGTTTCCCCAGGGGGCAAGGACACTAGGTAAGGATGCTGTGTGCCCTCAGCGTGTCCCGCCACGGGGTACTCGTCGTCTCTCTGCCCTATCCTGGTCGTGTTAACTCTGTTCACTAGTTAAGGCAACCCCTTCACGTCGGGGAGGTTGTATAATTCGACATACCTTCATTTCCATGCCTCCTGTGTCTCTGAGCTGGGAGGGGGTGGAGACCTAGGGGCTGACCCTTGGGCTTGAAGAGGAGGCCTCCAGGTCACCATCAGTGGTCGTGTCCTCGGGGCCACTTTTCCAGCCGCAGGATGGATGCGGATGGCTCATTGCTACCCTTCTGCCCAGGCTCTGCTGAGCCAAGCTGAGCGCACTGGCAAGATTGGCACCTGCGGAGCTCAGGTGTGTCCTGTAACCAAGGAACCAAGACTTGCTGGGCGTAAAACAGAGTTGAATCTTTTGACACCAGCTGTGGCAGCAACACCAAAGTCCTGACTGTCGCTCCTATAGATTTTGCCATTTGTCTCAGCGAAGCAAATCCAATAGAAAATGATACCTTCCAGAAAAAGGAGAATGGGTGAGTTCAAACAAGAATATTTGCCGACTAGATTAGGGAAACCCCCTTTGTGCTAAAATGTCCTAAGTGAATCCTCGTGGTACAATTTTGCAGGAGTCAAATGTAGGGGGAGGACCCCTTCCTTGCTGCCATCCTCTGGGGCAGGGCTCTGGCAGGGATGACAAGAGAGGGAGCTGATGGGCTGCCTACTGGCTTAGAGTCCATGCTGACGAGGCGGGCTTCCCAGGCCGATGAGAGACTTCTGGAAAATGTGGGAAAGAGCCGGGGTGAGCGAGGGCAGCCACTCACTGCTCACACAAAACCATCGTCCCAGCAGACAAATGGCTCCAGGAACCCTCCCCGTGAAGACAGGAGAGACATGGTCCTATAGCAACCTGGCTGCCTGGTGTTACTCTGCACATATAGTGTCTTATTGATAGAAAACTCTTGTTTCCAAAAATGATGAGAAACACGTTTCTTTTTTTGTGTAACAGAGGAAAAAGCCTTAGAGTTCTGAAAAAGCTACCCTTTCACACATGAAGCTCTGTGCCTCTGAGCCCCTGTGCATGCTGTTCCTTCTGTTAGGAATGCGCCTCCACCTGGAATGCTGGTGGATTCCGTGCATCCTCCAGCTTAGGTGTCTTCTCTTCTGCGTGGCCCTTCCCCGTCCTGCCTGCTCCACCGGGCAGACCATCTGCTTGGTCTCAGCCACCGCTGAACCATGTTTGTTCCCTGCGCTAGGCAGGGCCTTTCCAGTTGCAGTTGACCATGGAAGCTCAACTCAGGCACATGGTAGCCAGAGGGTGATTTATTGGCTTTTGTAGCTGCAAAGACCGGGGTACGAATGGATCTAGAGGCGCAGAGGTGTAATTTTCGCCTCTTCGCCCTGTCTCTTTTCCCTCTTCTTCTCCTCCTTCCTTCTCTTCTTCCTCCTCCCCTTTTCCCCCCCTTCTCCCCTCCCCCTTCCCCCTCCCTTCCCTTCCAATGTCATGACTGCTGCATTATAAGCCGACCCAGGGGTCTGCTGGAGTGCAGACACTTGCTCAGTCCAGATGGCTATGGTTTGTATACAAGTCCTCAGCAAAGCCTTGTTGAATGAATGAATGGGTAGATGGAACTCGGGAGTCAGAACTACCTGAACACAGATGCAAAACTGTGTGCGTGGTGCGCGTGTGTGCACCTCTGGGGCTGAGCTCTCTGTCCGTTACTGTCACGGTGTTGGGCATGGAGCCCTCTTTCCCCCACTCTCCCATCAGTAAAGATTTGCCAGGTACCCACTCACTGGCTTGGGGAGATCCTATCTGAATAAGACCCAGTTCCTTGATTTCAGAAGTTCAAAGTCTAGAGAGCCAGTAGCCACACAAATGGCTAATAATTCAGCATCATAACTGCTGCAGTGGGAGCTGACAGAGGGTCTGTGGGAGCACGGGGCCCCTCTCAGCCCAGAAGCCAGGAGGGCTTCCTGGAGAGGGGCTGCTTTGGTGAGCTGAGAGAGGAGGGAAAGGTACCAATGTGCTTGAGCGCTCCATGCAACTTGGAAAGCCATGACTCATGTGGTCCAGGCTCTCGGCTGTGCTGTGTGCCGGAAGAGAATCCCCAAATTCAAATAGTTTTCTTGCATTTCTCAACTTCTGTGAAGGCAACAGGCAATCCTTCTCTGAAATTCCCCCTTGTCTTTCCTTTCCTCTCTCCTTCATGCCCCAGTGCCTCACCTCCTTCACAGTGACTCTTGCAAAATCCTGCCCTGAGCTTTTAATCCTCTCCGCCACAACCCTCCCCCCGCCCCCGTTGCCCCACCTTTTCTTTGTGGGCTCTTTGTTTTGAAGACCAACATAGTCTCTTCCTTCTGGGATGATTCCCTCCTCCTCCAGCCTCTCAGGTCCAATAATGCGTCCACTTTCTGGCTCCATTACAAAAGGCAGGACAGGAGGCTCCTCACAGGGCAGCCCAGGGCAATGAGCTGCACAATTCCAGCCAGAGCGAGAAGGGGGATTCCGAGCTACTCACAGGACATGCTTCGGTCTCATCTCCCTTACCTTCTAAACTACTATTATTAACCTGTTTCGAAGAGGAGGAAACCGAGGCTCAGAGAGATCAAGTAACTGGCCCAAGATCCCACAGCTAGCAAATGTCTGCTTTTCTTGCCTGTTCTTTCTTCCTGTCTTCCCTTTGGTCCACAGAACTGCGATTTCAACCCAACGAGGACTTCCCTAAATATCTTGTCTAGATCACTCCCCACTGTTACACTTTCCCTTCATAGTGCCCGTCACAGTTGTAATTGTACATTTATTTGAATAATTCTTGTACTAAAGTCTATCCCTAATAACCTCATAGAGGGAAGGGACACTATAATTTTTAAACTCCCTTGTATTCCCAGCGAATAAAACAGCATCTAAGATGGAACAGGTGCTCAGTGAGTATTTGCCAAATAAAAGTACAAGGAATTGAAATTCAAACTTGTCTCCCAAACCCAAGTCCCTTTCCGACATCCTAAGTTGGTGTTTTCCAGGAAGACAAGACAGGGCGGAGGTCATTCCAGGGTGAGGAACTGCCATAAGACCCATTAGGGAAATTACAATTACCGTTTTTTGTTTGCTTGCTTGTGTTTTGTGGTGGTCGTGGCTTGAATCCAGGCTGTAGGTGGAGGAGCAGGGGCAGGAGAAGATTTGGAGCAAGGGAAAGTTGATTAAAAGACTTCAAAGAGCTTACCTGAGTCCAAGGATCAGGGATTGCAAGGAGATACTGAGGGTTTTCCACCTGGGGAATGACATGATCACAGTTACATCTGAGAAAGATTGCTCTGCCTGCCATCGAGTAGAGGGCTGGCAGAGGATCAGGGCAGAACCTGGAAACTAGCAGAGTGTCGCCATAAAACAGGGTGGAGAAGACACATTCTTGGATGGGGTGTCAGTGGAGAGAGGAGCAGACTAGCTCCTAGGAGATGGGGAGAGAGAGGAGGTAAGGACGACTCCCTAGTTTTAGGTGCAGGTCCCTGGACAGATGGTTTTTCTACTTCCATCAGCAGAAAGCACTGAAGGGAGAGAAGATTGGAGGGAGAAAACGCTGGAGAAGGCCAAGTGCGCTGAGTCTCCAAAGTTGTCTCCAACAGCTTGCAGGTGTTGGTCCAGGGTGCAGATGGGGACCAGGGTGAATGGGGCAGGTGGGTCTGAGTGGAGAGAGAGATTAAAGAGGGGATGAGAGAGGCCAGTCCCTGTTTCTAGACCTCGGTGCAGGGCGCTGTACACCTCAGCCCGTTCTCTCCCCAGCTGTCTTCAGCTGAGCTTCACCCAGGCAGAAACTTGACCCTTCAGAAGCAGAACTTGTCTGCTGGAGGGAGGAACCATGTTAAGAGCCTGGAACACGGCTCTCCTCTCCAGGGTTTCTTGCCATTCTTTTCCAAACTTCGGGCTTTGGGCCATCAGTTCAAGCCTCAATTTCCACTTTCTGTCAAGCACTGAGATATTAATCCATCATCTTTCTCAAAGTTATAAAAAGAGAAAGACTGAAAATGTCCAGCAGGGAGGAGGCACCCAGCCGGCGGGAGGCTCCCTTCCTCCTTCTTGTCTTCTGGGCTCATCCAAAATTGTTCCCCAAAGGAAAAATCGCTTAAAGATTGGGGGTGATGGTAGGCAGAAAGACTGTCCCAAGAGGTCAGGTTAAGCCTGAATTTTAGAATGGAAGATGGGGGCAGAGCGGGTAGTTTAGGAGAAGTGGTTTCTAGGGGACACGCCTCCTGACGCTTTTCCTAGATGACTGATTTCATTGAACCTTACACCCCCGGGGAAGAGCAGAAATCATTAGCCCATTTTGTGGTTGAGAAAACCAAGACCCAGTGAAGCTTAAGGCGCTCCAGATCACACAGCCGGGAATGAAGTCCCATTTGGGTCTGGGAGAAATCCAAGGCTGCCTTCTACCTTACAAAAGCTCTTTCCCCCTCTAGAAGCCAGTGATTTCCCCCATCCCTACCCTACCTCCCCGTTCCCCAAACGAGTTCGGGGCCAGGACACCGGGGCTGGGTCAGAGACCTCTTAGTCTTCCCGGTGCGTGCTTTTCCTGACACGGGGCAAGGGTCTGGCACGGGAGCGCCTCTCGGACCTGCGGATTCGCCCCCGGACTGCGGCGGCGGAGCGCGGAGAGTGAGCGCGCCCCGGTACAGGTGGGGCGGCTGCGCGGGAGATTGGGGAACGCGGAGGCGCGGGGGCGCGGGCCCCGGGCGCGGACAGGGACGGCGGCAGCGCGGCACCGCTCGCCCGCCGCCGGCAGCTCCCGGCCCCCGCCCCCTCGGTGCCGGCTGGCTCTTGGCTTCTCCGGCTGAGAACCAGACACAGCCACGGCCACAGCCGCCCGGGCGCGCACCGGCCGGCTTCCTGCCCCCAGCGCCGGCCACTGGAGGGGCGCGACGCGGCCACCGACCCGGAGGCGCTCGAGGAAGCGAGAGGGGTCCCCGCGCACTCGGGGCCCCGGCGCAGCGCACGGTGAGCGCCCCCCCCCCGGGGGGGCTCGGAGTTTCCCTTAACCGCGGGTCCCGGTGCGCCAGCCCCCGGGCGCCGGATGGGGTCACCCGGGGGGCGCAAGGCCGAAGTTGGGACCGCGCGCAGCCCGCCCTTGCCGCCAAGCCGGACATGCTGCCGCCGGGCCGCAATGGCACCGCGGAGCGGGCGCGGTTGGAGCAGCAGCAGCTGGCGCAGCGGGGCGCCGCTGGGGGCGCGGAGGGGGCGGCGCCGCTGGGGCCCGCGCAGGTGGTCACCGCCGGCCTCCTGACCCTGCTCATCGTCTGGACCCTGCTGGGCAACGTGCTGGTGTGCGCGGCCATCGTGCGCAGCCGCCCCCTGCGCGCCAAGATGACCAACGTCTTCATCGTGTCTCTGGCTGTGTCCGACCTCTTCGTGGCGCTGCTCGTCATGCCCTGGAAGGCGGTCGCTGAGGTGGCCGGTTACTGGCCCTTTGGGGCCTTCTGCGACATCTGGGTGGCCTTTGATATCATGTGCTCCACCGCCTCCATCCTGAACCTGTGCGTCATCAGCGTGGACCGCTACTGGGCCATCTCCAGGCCCTTCTGCTATGAGCGCAAGATGAGCCAGCGCGTGGCGCTGATCATGGTCGGCCTGGCCTGGACCTTGTCCATTCTTATCTCCTTCATCCCAGTTCAGCTCCATTGGCACAGGGCCAAGGCAGGCTCCTGGGGCGGGGTGGAACCGCCACCCAGCCTGGCCAACGGGACGCCCTGGGAGGAAGCGGGGGAGCCAGAGGCGAGGGCCGAAAACTGTGACTCCAGCCTGAACCGAACTTACGCAATCTCCTCTTCGCTCATCAGCTTCTACATCCCCGTGGCCATCATGATCGTGACCTACACGCGCATCTACCGCATCGCCCAGGTGCAGATCCGCAGGATTTCCTCCCTGGAGAGGGCCGCGGAGCACGCGCAGAGCTGCCGCAGCCGCGCAGCCTGTGCCCCTGACACCAGCCTGGGGACATCCATCAGGAAGGAGACCAAGGTCCTCAAGACCCTGTCGGTGATCATGGGGGTCTTCGTGTGCTGCTGGCTGCCCTTCTTCATCCTTAACTGCATGGTCCCCTTCTGCAGCGGGCGCCCCGAGGGTCCTCAGGCTGGCTTCCCCTGCGTCAGCGAGACCGTCTTTGACGTCTTCGTCTGGTTCGGCTGGGCCAACTCCTCCCTCAACCCCGTCATCTACGCCTTCAACGCTGACTTCCGGAAGGTGTTTGCGCAGCTGCTGGGGTGCAGCAACCTCTGCTCCCGCACCCCGGTGGAGACAGTGAACATCAGCAATGAGCTCATCTCCTACAACCAGGACACCGTCTTCCACAAGGAGATTGCAGCTGCCTACATCCAGATGATCCCCAATGCCGTGACCCCGGGGGACAGGGAGGTGGACAAGGAGGAGGAGAGCCCTTTCCATCATATGTCCCAGATCTCTCAGACGTCCCCAGATGGTGACCCTGCGGCCGAGTCTGTCTGGGAGCTGGACTGCGAAGGGGAGATTTCATTAGGCAAAATAACACCTTTCTCCCCAAATGGATTCCATTAAACTGCATAAGAAGCGCCCCTCCTGGATCTACATAGCTGCACAGACATTAACAAGCATGCAGAATACACACTCACCAATACATTTCCAGTGCTGCTCAGTGGATCACATTTTCTGTGTCTGTGTAGTAGCCCATGGGCTTAGAAACCTCACCAGATTGATTTGCTGTTGAAAGAATCGGCAGAGGTGTTCGGCATAAACTCAGTCAAATATACCCCCCAGCCTAGCAGAAATGGACCAATGGTCCAGTTAGAGAAAAGAAGGTGGTGTTTGGTTCTAAAAAAAAAAAAAAAAAAAAAAAGTAGTAGCTGGTCTTTAAAAAATATACTCTCCGCTCCCTTTTAAACAAATGAATTGATCACTGACTTATTTTTGTTTGGTTGATTTTTAGACAACGAGTTCTATGTGTGTGTGTAGTGCTGCAGGGGCTGTGTGTGGCTTTCGTGTATCTTATTTCCTGTGGTCCTGTGTTTATGCAGTTTCTGCTCTCTGTGTGTGTCTTTACGACAGCTGAGGAACTCTTTCTGATTTGTTCTGGTGTCTAATAAACACAAATTATGTGCATGATGGGGTGATTGTCTTTGCTTTGCCAGACTGGCTTTCAGAATAGTTCCTAGAGAAACCATGAGAGCATCCCTAAAATCAGGGAAGATTTTGGCTTGGTCTGGAAGCTTCTTTATTTTATTTTTGCAGACAGGTTGGCCTTATAGGTACATACAGGAGCAAGGGCCGTGAAGAGATTCCAATTCCTCAGGTTTTTTGTTTTAATTTGTTTTGTTTTGTTTTGTTTTGTTTTGTTTTAGATACACACATCTCAAGTCTGTGCTGAAAGCCAGCTTCAGTGCCACGGCATCAAATAGGGACTTCTATGCCTGGGAATTCTAATATTTTTTTCTCATTTGGAATCTCCTTTTTAAAAAATAACATACAATAATTCTCCCAGGTTCTAGACAGATGCTCTCAGTTCATTGAAAAGATCATACAGTGCAATAGCTGAATCTTTCTCAATCTCAAATCTGTAGTGTTTTAGACTTACGTGGCTTTTGATCCACATTTCTGAAAGGCTCTGAAATGTGTGAGCTGATAAGCTTTAAAAAAACAAATCTCATTTTTAAATAGACATTTTTATCTGTAGGCACCAGGAAATGAGAGAACGCATTTTAACGAAAATGGAGGAGCCAGAGATGATATTTGAATGAACTTGAAATGGGAAAATCTATTGGTTGAGGTGTTCAACAAAAAAAGAGCGCAAGGAATTTCAATCTTTTTGTTCCTCTCTGCAGCCTGCACAGGGAAGAGGAGCGTTTTATTCTGGAGCCATTCCAATTGAGAGCATGTTATTACCACTAGATCTAAATGCGAGCATTGTTAAGGGAAGCAAATGAAATCTGAGTATGTAATTTCTTGTAAGTCCCTACTTGGAAGCAAGCTTATCAAGGACAGTTCAATCAATTTTGGTCTATTTAGGGATAATTTTATTGTCAGTCTACCGAGCAACCACGTCTTGTTCACTGCAAAATGTGCACTGCCTGACACATAATGCTTAATAAATATTTGTTGAATGAATATTTCTGGAACGGTGAGGTTGAAACCAAGTCCTATTTGGTACCTTAATTTTCATACCTGATTTAGTCAAACTGATAGTGGAATCTGAGGTCTGTGTTCAGTTTTTGGCCTCTTCGTGACCCGATCACTTCTGTGGACCATTTGGGAAACATGGGGGGCTATGAGAAGTGCCCTGCTCTAGGATTCAGAAGATGGCTGTGTGATCTTGAATGTCCCGTAACCTTTCTGGGCTGCACTTTCTGTCTGCATCTGTAAGTTGAAACACTTACACTAGAGCAGTGTTTTCCAAATTGCTCTTCACCGTGCAGATGTTATGGGTGGGGTCTCGGGCTACCTAAGCTCAGCAAACCCAGCTAAAATAACTGTTTTCTCTACAGGGCTTCTTAGAGCTTTTCTGTGCAGTGTGAATCCCCGAGCAGGAGAGAATTCTGCATTGCTTCCCGATATCTTTGACCTTGTGAATCCTCTTTTGGCTCAATTCCTTACTCCCTTCTCTCTGGAGACCACAGTTGCAGGGAACACAGTTTGAGAAAGCCGAACCGATCTGGAAGTCTCCTAAGTGTAGCTAATCTATTCTAAAGGACCCACTGTTATAAGCAAGTTTCTTTTTTTTCCCCTTGTGGCAAACGTGTTCTAGGCCCCACACCCACTCCATGCTGGGCGCTATTCTAGGAATGTAGTCACCAAGTAGTCTGGTGTCTTGAGCTTCTGCTTTAGCAGGAGGGAGACAAGTGAAGGAACACGACCATACTGCCCTGCAGTGTGAGCACAGCCCGGACTCCGATACATCAGTTCAGGCAGTGACAACTGATGGGACACAGACCGCACAGTAAGCAGGGTGGGGGAGCTGCTGTCTGAATTGGGCTGGTGCCTCTCAGAAGAGGCGATGCGGAGGAGGGTCGGATATTAAGGTCTAGGAGGAGGAGTGCTCCAGGCAGAGGGAACGGCAGTGCCAACGCCTGGAAATGCTTGGCACGCCGGGAGAAGGGAAAGGTGGTCAGTGTGGCTGGAGGTCTCTGAGAGGCTCACGCCCGGATCGGGAGAGCAGCAACGACATGCACTGCGGGGCGGCATTCAGAGCCAGGCACCAAGCATGTGCTCATTACCGCGGCCCACGTGCAGCGCTGGGCACCACGCATGTTGTCATTACCACGGGGCCGCATTCAGCACCGGGTACCACACATGTGCTCGTTACCACGGCCCACGTGCTGTGCCGGGCACCACGCATGTGCTCGTTACCACGGGGCCGTGTGCAGCGCCGGGCACCACGCATGTGCTCATTACCCCTGGCCGCATTCAGCTCGGGGCACCACGCATGTGCTCATTCATTCAAGGCTCACAACCCTGCCAGGCAGGCACCTTTATTACCCCCATTTTACAGAGGAGGAAATGAAGACATTAGGAAGCTAAATAACAAGCCCAGGGTCACATAGCTCATGAGTGGCTGAGCTGAACTTGAACTTGGGCAGCGTGGCCGTGGAGTCTTTAATCTTCACTGCCCTGTGGTGGTGAGAAGGGCCGCCAGGGCATCCCCAAGTCAGCAGGTGCACTGATGCGGGGATCAGAACATCCCTTGTCCGTTTGTTAATTAGCTGGTTACATGACACTTTCCTATGACACTTTCCACATGGAGGCCAACCTCCACTGTTCACCTGCTCTGAGCACTCCTTGGTGTTTGGAGGGGAGGCAGCAGAGGGCCGTGGAAGAAAGAGCCACGTCCTGAGCCCTTATGTGGACGGCCAAGTGCTTTCCTGATTCTACTTGACCCTCACATTAACCTCACCTACTGTCATTTGTCCATTTTATAGATGAAGATACTGAGGCACAGAGGGGTTAAGTTGCTTATCCAAGGTCATATGACAGTAAGTGATGGAACAAGTGTTTACACCTGGTTCAGTGGTTCTCCATTGGGGTGATTTTGTTCCCCAGGGGACATTTGGCCAAGTCTGCAGACACTTTTGGTTGTCACAACCAGGTGTGGAGTGCTCCTGCCATCTAGTGGGTAGAGGCCAGGGCTAACCAACTTACAGAGCACAGGACAGCCTCCACCACAAAGAATTATCCAGCCCAGAGAGGCCCTGAGCCGGGCTGGTGGGCTTGCCCACAGAGCTACACTGCTGGGACTCTGAAGCTCCACAGCCTCAAGTTCAAATTTTAGACCCCACATTTATTGGACTAAATTTGGGCACCTTTTCTAGTGTTAGGTTTTGTTTATTTTTTTAAGGTTTTTATTATTTTGCAAGAGAGAAAGAGCGATCAGGGGGAAGGGCAGAGGGAGAGGGAGAGGGAGAATCCCAAGCTGACCCTGCACTGAGTGCTCAGAGCCAGATGCGGGGTTCCATCTCAGAACTCCAAGATCATGACCTGAGCCAAAACCAAGAGTCAGACACTTAACCGACTGAGCCACCCAGGCGCCCCTAGTTTCAGTTTATCAGAGAAGTGGGTACATTAACCCCAAAGGTTTGGATGAGAATTAAATGAATGTGCATAACACCGAGGTTATTTTTGTGTTGCTCTTTTTCTTTCTCCTCCTTAAAAGAACTCCATGGCTTGATGCATTTTAAGTCGACTTTGAGGTTCCTAGCTTGGGTAGAAGTACATCATCCTAGAAGTTGAGGCGACGAGAGCTGAGATTCATTCTGTCCGTCCCTCACTGTCTTCTGGGCCTAAAATAGTGTCTGGTATGGAGGAGGTGCTCAATAAATGCGTGTCTCCACCTCGGACACACACACACACACCCCAGTCTTAGGTGCTACCACTGAGTGAGTAACTAGGTGTTTACGCAGCAAGTCCTGGGGTGGTGTCTTCACTGCAGTGTGGTGGTCCTCACATTTTGGGCTGATCAAAGGCCTGCAGGTCTGAAAGCCCCACAGAGAGTGTTTTCATTGTACAACACACCTGGACGCTCTAACTAAAAAAGAGCCTCCCTATTTCCCCCAGAGTCCCATGAACACTTGGTGAGGTCCTTCCAACCTGCCCATGGAAGAGATGAGACAAGCTGACAGGGGACGGGGCAGAAGTGTCCAGAAACTCATCCAAGGTCACCTACGCTAAATCTGAAGGTGGCCATACTTCCTGTGCCCTCTCCACCGCATGGCACGGAACGAACGTGTGACAACAGGTGAACAGCCAGAATGTCCTTAAAATTCGATTTTAGTGTATGTGCTGCCGAAGCGAGCACGGGAACGTCCTTAAAATTCGTGCTGCACTACCCACCCCCTCCCAGCTCTGTGTGATGACAGGAATGACGTGTCCCCATCAAGTGGTGGCATATCCTTAAATCTGGGTTTGTCTGGTGCTCCCTCCTTTGCAGATTCGGACATGAACTTCAGGCAGGAGCCCCACAGAAGCATCGTACTGGGGGCATGTGCTGTTACTTCCCATCACTGGCAATGTCCCCTTTGATCACGGGTGATGGCGGTGGCTACTATAAAGTTACTTGATACTCGATAACAAAGATACTTGATAAATATCTTTTGGAGAGATACTTTGAGACTACGAAAACACCCCATTATTCCTCAAACTTTTACCCATTGGTTTTGGCATCTATTAAGGATCCTTCTCTGAATCAATTATTGTTGTGCTTGCCAGATGGTGTGTTTAAAAAAATTCCTTCATTGTTTTACTGTTGGTTTTTTACTGCAAGGAAGGGCATTTATTTATTTTTTAATTTATAACTGTGTAGACTGCTGGATTCCTAGATTTTGTAATAGGTCATAATCCTTTCCTCTCTATATTTATTGCGATGTTTAAATGGTCTCAGATTTGACCGGGGGGTGGGGCCCTTTGGAGTTGGCTTCTGCGTCCTTTTGAGAGGGTGTCATTATTCTTTGGGCAGTTTGTTGTTTTTTTGGCCCAAGACACTGTAGAGTCATCTTGCATATTTCCTGCCCGAGCTCTGGAATCATCCATTTCTTTAAGGAGTTTCGGTTCCTTTTAGCAGAGAAATCAAGATCTGGGCACTAGGGTGTTACTGCTACTCAGGCAATTGGTTTCCAGGCCCCCTTGAAGGACAGAGCTGGGAAATAGATATGTGTATATATATGCACACATATACTCATATGTGTATATGCACATACCCATGAGCATCTCTCTAGGCCTATTCCTAGCTTTGTACATACATTAAGTCCCATGGGTCTCTTCTGATTCCTTGTGGACATATTTTAAAATCGTCACCCCCATTCAAATTCTGACTAACTTCTTAGTTCATGAGATCTGGAAGTCAGAGAGATTAAGTTATGTGCCAAGATTTTTTTTTTTCCATATTAGAAAAGGGACTAGTAACTGGACTTACCTTGTAGTTTATTGGCCGCGTTATGTCATATGATGTAGGCAGGATGGAAAACCACGCAGACAGTGGGAATTGGAAATCTATCCGCTCTGTGATTGTATCCGGAAAACACAGGGCAGGGCCTCTCTGTGTCCATGCGGTAGTCCTGTGCTCCATTTTAGGGTGCTCCATTCTAGAAACCGAGAGCTCGGGAGCCAAGATCCAGGAGAGGGATGAAGTGGATCAACAGCAAATCAGACTTGGCCACACCTGGAACAGGAAGAAACAGGGCAAGATGTCAAGCTTGACAAGGAGAGAAATGGTGGAGACCAGGGGAGACCTAAGAAGAGAATGTTTCTGAGCTCATATGGAATCCGTTGGGGCTCCAGGCCACTTTGGGGAAGGACTCCAAGGAAGCATGAGCATGCCCACTCACAAGCAGGGGCTGAGGCATCAGACCTCGCTTCGATGCTGTTAAGGAGAGGCCATTTTGACATTCCCATTTTGGGGCTCGGTGCCTAATGTATCCCATTTGTAGGCCATTAGCTCAATGATGGGCCCAGGGAAACATGGAGAACATTGTTTTCTGAACAGAAATGGCCACTATCCTTTCTCTTCTTTAGCAATGTTTTACGTACCTTAAGCAAATTTGAAAGCTGGCTGGAGACCTCAAAACCCATTTTGTCCACCGCCTGCATTGTGCATGTGTGGAAACTAGGCCCAGAGAAGATGAGGGACTTGTCCAAGAAGCCCAGCAAGGTCGTGGGAACTAGAATCTAGAGCCCAGGTGTCCAGGCCCCCGGATCAGTGCTCCTGCAGCCACATCCACCTTTCATTGGGGCGGGGGGGGGGGCAGAGGCACTCCCTGTCCTTGGAAATCTTGGCAATCATGATGCAAAAAAGCTCATGGCCGATGGTCCTTCCCATGAAAAATAAGTTGATGAGATTTATTCTTTTCCTACAATATCCCCCATTAAGATGGAACATTGCTGAGTTGCTTGTGGATTAAATACAGATGCTCAGGGATTTTTAGGACCCTGATTAATTCCTATAGAAGGAAATGTAGAGAATGGTAACTTAACACTGATGAACTGTGGCTCTCAGGGGGCAAAAGGGCATCTGAAAGATCTGTTCTTTGTTTGTCTTGTTATTTCATGGGTGAGGGAGTGAAGTGGCAGGAAGCCATTGTCAAAGAAGAAAAGAGGACTTTAAAATGAAGTGAAAACAAGCTCAGAGGCACTGAGTCTCCTCCTGCAGGGAGAGGGGCTGCTACCGCCAAAGAAGGAATGTGAGTGACTCTCTGTCCCCTGCCCGGGCCCTTCCCTGTTTGGTAAAATAATTTGGAGGTTTCAGGCAATGAAGAATGAGCATCAGATCGGGAAGCAGGAGATTTGGGTTCAGATGTCAGTCGTGGGATTTTAAGTACATGATTCGATGTCTCTGTGTTGGGGCTCCTCATCTCAAAGAAGGAAAACCATCGCGTTTCCATCACAGGGTCGTGATTACTAGATTGATTACTAGAATTTACTCCAGACCACGTGCCATGTGAGGATTTGTAGAGTGGTCTCACTCATCCCTTGTAGCAGCCTTAGGAGTGGGTCAGCTCCTTGCCATTGCACAGCTAAAGATGCTGAGGTTCAGAGAGGTCACACTCCGTGCTCCAGGTCACACAGCTAAGAAGTGACGAGGCCCCTGACATTCAGACCTAGGTCTGTGTGGCTCGCCACTGCCCCCATGGTAAGAACGTGAGGACGATAAATTGCCAACCAAATAGACCGCAGGAGCTCCGAAGACGTATGGATTGCCCACTCTGTGCCCAGCAATAAAGGTGGCCTAGCATCATGGTCTCTGCTTCCGTGACCTGACATCATGGTCTGTGGAGGTGCACAGGGCCATCCAGGTGGCTGTGGGGGGTGAGGACCAGAGGGCTGGGTCTGGGACCTCCACCCCCAAGACAGTCGCTGGTGTTGACTGCTGAATATGTGCCAGGCACTGGGCCAAAGGGCTTCTGGGGATGAACGCCCAGTCCCCACGCTGGCTGAGGCTGCGAGGCAGGTGCTCCTGGTGTCCCTGCTGTGCAGAGCAGTCCGCGAGCTCGCTTTACCAACATCCAAAGCCAAGACTGGAACCTCAAGGAGGATGGTTCTCCTGTTTGGTGATTCAGAGACCCTCTTGGCTCCTCCAGGCCCAACGCCCCCTCTCTTTTGAGTCACTCAGTGTGTAAGAGCTCCTCTGTGACTTTGTTTTGCTTCCCTTGGTCTTGGCGACTCTGCATGGGTCTGAAATGCTCTCCCTGAGAGCTGGAAGGCATTTTGCGATGGGTGGGTTGAGGGAACCTCAGGAAAATGCCTTTGCATACACGTAGGGGGGACTAACCCTTGATTCCTGATCTGTTGGACTCCAGGGAAGGGTTCACCATCCAGAATGTGGTGAGGAATGTGTTGATCTGCTCGGAGAGCAGTCCCCAAGTTCCCAGTCATGGTTCCCCAGGGAAGTATAGGGCACGTTCACGCTCCATGTCCACAGAGGACCTCGGGGTGCCGAAGAGCACCCTGAGTGGAGGGTTGTGAGTACCGTGGTTTGTTGCCTGCTTGCTACATGCTAAACCTTTTCTCAACATTCACTCATTTATTGTTCACAGAAGAGCCGGGAGGTAGGTACAGTTAACACCACCACTTTATGAGTGACAAAATTGAGGAAGGGAGAGGTCCAGTGACTTGTCCAAAGTCACACAGCGAGTGTGGCAGATCTGAGATTCAGATCCAGGCAGGAAGACTCCAGAGCCCACTCTCCCCACTAAATACTCTGCCTCTCATGGCCACGTGGCTCATGCGCCCTTAGGCCTGAGTGCTGGGGGCCGGGGAAGGGCCCCCAGAGATCCCATCCAGAGACATCAATCAATCCCTATCTTTTCTTGAACACTATATCAACAACTGTTTGAAGATATTAAGAGCAGTTTCCTGACCTTGACCTTGTCACCTGGAGTTGTTCCAGACCATTCCCATCCCCCACAGCCATGCCTTTCTCCAGCAAGCTTGGCCTGGGGTCCTGGTTCACGTGGAGGCAGGAAGTGAAGAGGAATGACATGAACTGGGTTGACCAGGTGCCTCAGTGGGATATGTGTCACATTGGAGGCAAGAGTTCCAAACTCTGACCTGGATCCCTAGTCCCCCAAAACATCTGCCCCACCTGCTGTCATGGTTCAGGGAACTTTTGACAGAAGATCAATGATTTGATTGCACACAGAAGAGGCAGACCTCCATAGGAAAGGTGGCACATGGACATAAACTCACACTGGTGTGCAAGCGATCGCTTCCACCCCTGGTCATTCCTCTGTAATTTGTTGACTAGCTCCTGGGTGCTGGGGTTGTAAGCTGGGCCCCAGGATTGCCCAGGTGGGCAGGATACAGGCTGTGTGGAGTCCAGGGGGAAGAAGTGTGGATGAAGTCAAATAACCATGACATAGGTTGAAAGTGAGAAAAAGCACAGAAGGAATTCAAAGAGGGTGAGTTCCCGTCTAGACAGAGCATCAGGAAATATCTTGTAGCTAAGGTAGCCCCTGAACCAGCCCTTGAAAGGCTTGTAGCAGGAGAACAGGTGGGGAAAAGCAACACAGGAAGAAGGAAGAGCATTTGCAAAAGAGCAAAGGTGAACAGACATTTTGTCTCTACCGTTGGACATGATGATGATGCTGTGGCTTTGGAAACAAACATTTTAACCATAAGTCTATCAACATCAACACATTTTTCCCTAGCAAGTATTTTCTAGAGGAAAATGTACTGAACAAATTAAACGCATTGATCATTTTTGTCTTTGGTACAAGGAAGCCATTTAGAGCATTACTTTCCATGTTCTTGTTTTAATCTGACTAAATTTGTTTTTATGGAATCAGTTATTTCCTTGAAAAACTTCACAGTGAAGATATAAATTTATCGATCAGTTTCTTTCCTCCATATCAAATTTCATTGATATCTTCTTCCACTGTGTTTTCTGTTTGGAGGGAAGGGTGTGATTTTTAGCAATTTACCACCTCATTGTGTGATCGTCAGTTTTGTTATTTGTTGATGACTTCTATCAGCAATATTCATTATGAATCAGACTAAAAGCTGGTTATTTGGATTTATCATTTAGCTGACCGATGAGAAATTTGTGAGCATATCTCATTCAACCCAGGATTGGTGTATTTCCTGGAGTGTTCAATTCCACTGCCAATTCAGTGTTTTTAAGTACATCCCATCAGATTGAAGGTTGTGTGCTAATTGGGTCTCATGCCTGTCTCTAGCTTGCTGGCTACAGATCTTGGGACTCTTTAGCCTCCATAATTCACACACCAATTCCTTCTAACAAATCTCTTTTTTTCATATATGTATATATACATATAGTACTGGTTCGGTTTCCCTGGAGAACCCTGACTGATATAGTCTCTGATTGGCTAACAGTGAACCAGGTACAATGAGAACTGGGCAGGTCAGCAAGACCCTGGCACTGGGTTGGGAATTGGGGCTCAGGGGCTGGGGTGTCTAACCAGCACAATGGAGGAAGGGCAGCAGAAGTCGCAACTGCTTGGCTGGGGTTCAGGACAATGCCCCAGGCTGACCAATACACAGATTAATTTATTAATTTGTCAGCTCATTACAGGAG
Source organism: Eumetopias jubatus (assembly GCF_037043125.1). Classification (NCBI taxonomy): domain Eukaryota; kingdom Metazoa; phylum Chordata; class Mammalia; order Carnivora; family Otariidae; genus Eumetopias; species Eumetopias jubatus. The sequence continues at coordinate 195,992,768 of NW_028274808.1, read as the reverse complement.
GCAGTATGGCAGAGGGGTTATGCCACTCAGGCTCTGGAGTTGGACTGCTTGTTTGGAACTCCTGTGCTCCCACTTATTACCTCTATGACCCTAGGGATAACTTGTGCCTAAGTTCCCCTATTTGTCGAGGGGGGATAATTATAATACCACCCCATGGAATGTGGTAAGGATTAGATAAAGCCCTTAGAACAATACCTGGCACACTCTTAGTACTGAGTTAACTTTATATAATGTGTTAGGCTTTGTTGTGACAATGCTGCATAACAAACAATCCCCAAATCTCAGTGCTAACAAATAGTTACTTCTCACATTCATAGGGGAGCCTGGCTCTATGTGGCTCCACAGGGCTTGCCTTGGATTCAGATGGGCCTGAGTCCAGGCTGTGAGTTGGGTTCATGCCTGCTTCACTTGGCTCTCACTAGAAGACCCAGGAAAAGTGCAGCACCTGTCTAAGGCATGCTCATCACAGGTTGGAGGACAGGATCCTGAGGCCACATCAAACCAAGCAAAGACATCTGATGCCTCTGCGGGGATGTGGCATTCACTAAGTTTACTCACACACCAGTAGCCAAAGCAAGTCACAGAGTCAAACCCAACACAGTTGGGGTGGAGGGGCACACCATTCTCATGGGGGCAGGGGAGTTAGTGCCGAACAATAATACAGTCTACAAGAATACAGTCTCCCACAGTAACATTTCCTGGGTGCCTAACAGCTCCTGGGAAGTGTCCCAAGCTCCAAGGATTCAGAGGTGAGTCAGATAGGGACCTGCCCTCAAGGGCACTATCACTATTCTGGCAGAGTGGGCACGGGAGGCCACGGGAGGCCCCCAGGAGAACTTAGCCCCTCCTGGGGGCCAGCAGGAACTATTTTAATTCCCAGATTTCTGTAAACCAGGTATCACCAACCCCATTTTACATATAAGGACCCTGAGACTCAGGGAGCTAAGTCACTTTGGTCCAAAGCCAGAAAATGGCAGAGCCTGGACCCCAGCCTGGTGTGACTCTCCCAAAGCTCTGCTCTTGGCATGACCGCCATGAACTCAAGTATGAAGGCAGAGACAGCCCCACGATGAAGACTGGCTGAAACTTCTGATCCTGGCAGGAGTCCGGTCCGCATGCATGTGAGCTCCAGCAGGGGCATCTGCAAGCCTAGACCTTCCCAACTGGGCTAGTGACTCCAACCATCTGAAGGGCAGATTCAAGTTATCAACTGCCCGTCCAGTGAACTGTCCAGAAGCTGTTTTCCACCTCGTCTATCCCATCGTTCCCTCCTAGGAAACATCTTCGGGTCCTTGGAGTTTTGCCTGCTTTGCCTGTCCACAGTGCTGGGCACTTTCTGCCAGGTGCTGTCCCCATTGTTACTCTTTATATTCATGTATATCTTGGGTGTCACTGCTCGCAGAAAGCCTGTGTTCTTTGGTTTCACCTCCATGGCCCCCAGAGTGCCAGCCCAGGGATGGGTGCTGAACGGGGGTTGAACAGAAGTGTGTGGAAAGGGTGTATGGATGGCTGGGTCAGTAGAGGTTGCTGAGAGCCCAGGAAGGGGAGCAGATGAGGCTTGTGCTGGTCCCCATCCCCGCTCTGGCCTCGGGAGGGATTTCAGCCAGGATGGGTCTGGCGAACCCACACACCAGAGTGTCTCGGGGATGCAGGTGCGGTGGGGGGGGGGGCACCAGAGCTCCCTTGGGTACGTCAGTGAACAGTGGCCGTGCAAGACCACTGTCTTGTGTCTTCTGAGAAGTAGCCCCGATGTGTTAGCTGTGTTTGCTGTGTTCTATCAGCTGGCTTTAGCCATTCACCCAAACACTCCACTTACGCAGCAGCATCTGGCCCCACGGAACCAGAGCAATGGCAGCCTCCCCATCAGTCGAGAGCATCTGTGTGGTCACGATCATGCCTCCCAACACCCACCACAATTAGAGCCAGCCGAGAAGTCTCATTTTCCTTGTGGGTTATTTATAACCAAATCATAGTGGGAATCATTATGTAAAGAGGGCCATTTCCTCCCCCGGGGCTGTCAATCTCTCCTTTGGTGGAAGGCTCTGGCTGCAGTGATCAGACTTAATGAATGAGCTTGTGAATTGGAAAGTACTAACAGCAGAGGAGCTTTGTTACTCTTACCTTTAGGAGAAAAAGGACTCCCGAGATAAACGGGGCCTGAAGGATTTTCTAGTCTCACCATCCAGTATTACAGATGGGAAAACGCGAGGATCTCAGGAGGGAAGCTAGTTGTTGAAGTTGGACAGTTACCGAAAGGGCCAGAGCCTGGAGACCTGAGCCTTTGTTCTGGGCCCACGTTTTCCCTTCTGGAAGGTGGGGAGGCGGACATCGGTTCTGTGATGGTTGGAGATACTGTGTTTAAGCCTCTGGCTCTAGTAGGTGCTAGGTGATGTCATTGCCAAAGACTCAGGGCCAGAACCTCTCCTCCCATCACCCCACCCCGCTTTAACCGGAGTGACAACACAAACCACAAAACGCGAGTACGTTCCCCTCATGCACCAGGCGTTTTCAGCGGGGAGAACACCTCCCACAGAGGATTCTGTGCTGTATTAGCTGACCAGGAGTGCAGAACTCATTCTACAGGAGTAGAGTATGGGGCGTGGGCTCCGGCGCCAGGTGGTGGTCGCCGGAGGTGGGGGAGATGCTGACGTGTGTCGTGCAGCAGGGAAATAGTTGGTAAAACCGCCGTCTGATTAGTGGGGAAGGCGGAGGACCGACTGAAGGAGCTTGTGGGGCCACAGGCAGAGAGGCTGAGAAACAGAATGCCTGCCCCAAGTCCTCACTGTCACCGTTAAGGAAAAGAGGTGAGCCCAGGATGGGCGAATCTGTAAGCAGGTCTGAGCAGGAATGGAGAGTGCTGGAAAATCTGGAGCTTTAAGGGTTGCGAGGCAAAGCTGCTTTTCATCTCCAACTGGCAGAAGACCCTAGACACAAATGCCAATTAGAAGTCATGGCTAGGACCAGATCAAGAGTGCGGCTGTCATGTTCTTCGTTAAATCGTTGACTCAATTAAGTTAGTAGGTACTACATCCCTCATGCGGGCAAAATGGGGAGAAAGGAAGAAAGGTGGCCTCCACCTGAGAAGCTGGAGAGCCTAAGTGCTCACAGTTAAGTCGAGAGAGAGGGGTGTGTGTCTCAAAGGATCGTGGTGTGGTGATCGCCTCTTGGAATAAAGCAATAAAACACCCATGAAGTGTTTTGAGAGCATTGCACTTCCACAGGAGCTCCAAGCTCTATACTTTTCGAGACTAAAATTGACCCCTGAGCCTCCTTGTTCTACACGCAGGAAGCCAGCTAAGGAAGATGTGCGGTCCCTGGAATGGAGTATTCTCCGATGACTTTCTCTGGACGAAAACAAGAAAAAGAAAAGTATTTTCTAAAAATGTAGAGGGAAGGGCCACAGGAAACCAGTGTTCTGGAAGCTACTGTGGGGGAGCAGAACGAGGGCATGTGCAGGGAGCATTCTGCTCTCCAGGGTGGGGGGCCCCAGCGTCTGCTCAGCCCAGCGCGGGCCCATGATGGCTGTGTGCCTCCCGGTCTTCCCAGGCACGGACGACAGTGTCCACTGATGCTGTCTTGTCCCTGCGTCTGCTGAGGACTTGAGCTTCGGGTGTCCTTGGCCTTCTCAACCTCAAGGTCGCAGCTGCTGCAATTGCTAGCCTCATTTTCATACTCAGAGTTATTTGCAAGTACATGGGTGATTTTTTATTTTTATTTTTTGCCTTATGAATTATGGAAGCCTCACACCCAGTAAATGTCAGCCCTTACTCTTACTTGAAAAGTTACTTCCCCCGGCCTCAGTTTTGTCTGCTGTAAAATGGTAACGGTCCCCTCTCCGGGACCTCCGTGTGATGAACAGACTGGACCGTGGTTATCAAAGTCCTTTGACGACACGCACAGTTTTGTGTCTAGGAGGACCGCAGTCACGTGGGCGTTGGTCCTGGGCTGAGAAAGAGGAGCCCTCAGTCCACGGATTAGTTTCCAGAGCTGCCCTAACAAAGTCCCGTGTCTGCATTTATATCCTTTTATTCTAGTTGTCATAGTGATTTCATAATTTAACTAGATCATACAGAGACCAGTGAAAGGTGAGTGTGGAAGGAAAGTAGCTTTCATGAAAGAAAGCTGACTCCTTTAGAAAGCTCCGAAAATTTGTGTTGCTAAGAGTTGCTGTCAGATTAATGTGGGAGAGACAACTGTAGACTGTTTTTTAAAACTAGTAAAAATCTAAAAATGTCTGCATTCAGATTGCTCCATGAGGGTCCCCAAGTTCCCATTCTAGTTTAGAGTGTCAGAGGCGGGCTTGTGAAAGACAAAATGGGGGTCCCATCAGCCGAATGACACTGAAAGGAATGGTCTTGACTTCCATAAAGAAGGTGAATGAATGCATGTTTATGTTTCAAGATAAACTAGTTGTAACGTATGGAGCGCTTTTCATTTCCACCTTATTGACTTAATTAATCTGCCGAACGGGCTGGGCTGGGCTAGGTCATGCTGCGGTAAGCAGCAACCTCTGAATCTCAGCGGCTTACAACAGCACAGGTTTATTTCTTGCTCGTGCTGCAGGGTCACTCCAGAACCCTGGCTGCCGGACCAGCCTCTTGCTGGGACCCCGCTGATCTTGGGGCAGGACAAGAGAAAGATGGTGAGCAATGAGCTGCCTCAACAAACTTCGCTTAGAAGGGCTGCACTTCACTATCACCCCCGTTTCATTGGCTATAACCAAAGTCACATGATCCCTCCTGCACTCACCTGGCCCAGGAAGCATCCTTCCCACCAGGGAGGGCTGGTGAGCGGAGCACAGCCCCCAGCCACGGGCACCAGCTGCTTCTAATAAGCGAACTTCCACTCCATCTTACAGATGAACCAGGAATAGTGATGGCCAACAATTACTGTGTGCCTCTCAAGTGCTGGGCACTGTTCTGGGTGCTTTGCTTGTGTTAACTTACTGCATTCTCACCGAAATCCTAGAAGTAGGCGCCATCACCCCCATTTCACAGATGAGGAACACTGAGGCAAAGGAGGTACAGCAGGCTGATATAAGGCCCTTGGTGAGGGTGTGGTGGAGCCTGCCCTTGAACTCGGGCTGTCCACCGCTGGAGGCTGCTCTGGCTTGCTGCTTTCCAAATGAGGGAACACAGAAAGGGCGTTGGGCTCCGTGGCTGAGGACACTCAGCACTCTTTAAATTCTTCCCACCCTCCTTGTCGGGTCGGGCGGCATTGGGTTTTCTGGGAGTGCAAATAGTGGAGAAGGCTCCCTTCCCTCCTGGGTAATGCTTGCATGTGTGTGTGTGGGAGGAAGAAGTGGGGAGAGTCGGGGGTGCATCATGCGGTGGGCCCGGCTGCACAGAGACCTCCCGAAAATGGGCTTTCTCGTCCCTTCATGATACTGCTCTTAAAAGCTGGGAAAATGGCACTCTGCTGCCTGGCTCTCAGGCTGGTGAGAGCCACTTCAGAGGATGCGCTTGCCTCAAAATAGCTTTTTGGGAGATGCTCTAACTGGCTGGAGAAACATCTGAGGGGCTTTTAAGATTCTTAAAGACTGGAAGGGACAAAAAGCATCTATTTCTTCATGAGCTCCCTTCCCAAACCTGTTTTTAGCTGACTGACATGCACCTGTCTGGCTTATTCAGAGGTTTATGTGCGGTTTGGGCTTTAGTGCCAGGATCTGGGTACAGAAAAATCGACCCTGTTGCTCAAAATAACCCCAAACCTAGGTGGCATCCTGCTTTTTGGTGTGTGGACAGAGGGTAGAAATATCATGGCTCTGGAAGAGTAGGGGTGGCTGGTTCAGGAGGGACCACATTCAGGCGAGGTGCTGTTCCCCCACGTTCTTGGCCTTTGCATCCCTCTGGCCTCACTCACCTGCCCTCCCTTCCTTCTACTCGGGCTGCAGCAACAGGGGAGAGCGTCCCCGGAACCCACCCCAATGTTTCATGTTCTCGTGCCTCTGTTCATTCTGTCTTCTAGAATGTCCTTTCTCCCTTATTTATTTTATGCATTCCTACACGGCTTCATGTTGCGGCGCGGTGTCTCCTCCTCCAGGAAGCAATCCCTGATCTCCATCACCTTCCCTGCTACTCCTGGGCCAGCTGCCTCTCATTTGAGCTTGCCTAGCTTGTTCTGACATTTGTCGCAGACGCTGCTTGTCTATTTAGCAGCCGGACTGAGCCCTTTGGTAGGCGGCACCATGTCCCTTGCTCCCTCGCATTCCCAGTGCAGAGCACCTGTGTGTGATGGATGGAGAAAGCTCATGGTCTGTGGGAGGGGCCCTGGCCCCCGGGCTCTGTCTTTGGCCAGGTGGAAGCTGGGCTGTCGCCGTGTCCTGGCCAGGAGCAGGGACTCAATCCGGCCTTCGTGCTCGCTCCTTTATCAGCAGCTGTGCACAGCCTCCCTCTACCGCAGGCCAGACTTTCCTCAGCAAACCCATCTCCATTTTGATGAGGTTCTTTGCACCCTGGGGCCAGCTGCAGCCCGTCCGTGGTCCTTGGAGAATTACTTCCCTGTCTTTCATGGCCTTTTGACCATGTTCAAACTTGACGGCACAGGCTTGGGGTGATGCGCTGCCTGCTACAGCCAGAGTGGGAACCAGTCAGCTGTCGGGGTGGTGGTGGGGGGTTCCTGTTGAAGGGCTGGGCTTGGCCGGCAAGGCCCGAGCAACTCTTGGAGCCAGTCTCCAGTGGGGGTCCCAGCAGCCACTCTGGGGGATGGGACAGAATTGTCCTTCGTACCCCTAAGCTGCTTACTGAGGACCTCCTTCATTCCAAGCACAGTGGCATCCTATTTTCTCTCTTCTGTTCTTCACAACAAAGGTTGATGTAGGGATTGCAGTTTTCCATGTGAGGAAGCTGAGGCTCAGTGGGGCCGTGGAGTGGTGGGGAAAGGTGCCTAAGCTGCACTGGGGGGCCAGCCAAGGACAGACAGCCCTGGAGATGAGGATAGCTGGGGGTTTCCTGGAGAAAAAGGGATGGAGAGGCATTCAAGGCAAGAGGAACAAAAGCAAAAGTGAACTATTGGGACTCTGTCAAGACAAAAAGCTTCTGCACAGCAAAGGAAACAATCAACGAAACCAAAAGACAACCGACAGAATGGGAGAAGATATTTGCAAATGACATAGCAGATAAAGGGCTAGTATTCAAGATCTATAAAGAAATTATCAAACTCAACACTCCAAAAAACAAATAACAAGTAATCCAGTCAAGAAATGGGCAGAAGACATGAACAAACATTTCTCCAAAGAAGACATCCAAATGACCGACAGACACATGAAAAAGTGCTCCACATCGCTCCGCATCAGGGAAATCCAAATCAAAACCTCGATGAGATACCGCCTCACACCCGTCAGAATGGCTAAAATTAACAAGTCAGGAAACGACAGATGTTGGCGGGGATGCGGAGAAAGGGGAACCCTCCTACACTGTCGGTGGGAATGCAAGCTGGTGCAACCCCTCTGGAAAACAGTGTGGAGGTTCCTCAAACAGTTGAAAATAGAGCTACCCTACGACCCTGCAATTGCACTACTGGGTATTTATCCAAAGGATACAAACATAGCTATTTGAGGGGGCACCTGCACCCCAGTGTTTATAGCAGCAATGTCCACAATAGCCAAACTGTGGAAAGAGCCCGGATGTCCAACGACGGATGAATGGATAAAGAAGATGTGGTATATATGTACAGTGGAATACTACTCAGCCATCAGAAAGGATGAAATCTTACCATTTGCAATGACATGGATGGAACTAGAGGGTATTACGCTGAGTGAAATAAATCATTCAGAGAAAGACAATTATCATATGATCTCACTGATATGAGGAATTTAAGAAACAAGGCAGAGGATCATAAGGGAAGAGAGGAAAAAATGAAACAGGACAAAACCAGAGAGGGAGACAAACCATAAGAGACTCTTAATCTTAGGAAACCAACCAAGGGTTGCTGGAGGGGATGGGGGGGTGGGGGGCTGGGGTCACTGGGTGATGGACATTGGGGAGGGTGTGTGTTGTTGTGAACACTGGGTGTTATAGGCAACTGATGAATCACTAAATTCTACCTCTGAAAGTAATAATACAGTATATGTTACTTAAATTGAATTTAAATAAATATGTTAAAAAAGGCAGAGGGAACAAGGTATGGGCAGGGGTGAGAGGGACGGGAGCAGAGGAGTCCCGGTGCGGAGGAGCTGCAGTGGGGAGTCACAGGGGTCGGAAGTGGGGAGACAGGACGGGACACATCGGTGCTGTGAAAGGATGGTTCTGCTGCAGTGGGGGGGGGGTGGTGTGAGAGTGAGCCGTCATGGTGCTATTGCAGTGGTGCCCGTGGGCATCCGGGAAGCCCTGGTCAGGCAGAACCGCGGGGAAGGGGCATGGGAAGGAGAAGCATCCTTTCTGGAAGTTGCATCGTCAGGACTGGGTGGAGAGAAGACAGCAGGGTCCACATGGCCCCCGGGTTCCAGCCTGGGCAGGTGGGGGGTGATGCTGTTCTGAGTAGGGTGACAGAGGAGGAACAGGTATAATGCAGGAGGAGGGGAGTTCTGGTTTGGAGGTGCTGATTTGCAGTGCTCCACGGGCATCCAGGGGGAGCTGTCTAGCAGGTATCTGAACCAGATCCGCCACTGGAAAGGGAGCTCTGGCAAGAGGTACAAACCTGTTGGTTGGGTTGTTGAAATCCTAGGGATGGGAGATCTGGTCCAAGGATAGCATTTGAACTTGAGAAGGGATGAAAGCTAACGAGGCAGCCTCAGTAAGAGCAGGAGAAGCGACAGTCAGCAACGGAAGTTGAGCAGAAACCCAGAGAGGAAGGTGACCCTGTGTGGTCACAATTCACTGTGCGGCAAGTCACACCGGGGACTGAGTGTGGCCATCCACTCAGAGGTCAGGGGAGGGTCAGGGGAACTTTCTGGAGGATGTGACACCTGAACCGAGCTTGGGAAATGCCTGCAGTTGGTGAGGAGGAAGGGACACCGGGAGAATAAAGAAGGTTAGGACACCGAGGGCTGACATGTTACAGTAATTGTGATATTTGGGAGAAAGACAGAAACAGGCTAATGAAGGGGCAATTCCTTCTCTCTGGCTTGTTTCCAACACACCAATCTGACCAGGTCCTTCTTGTGCTTCAAAAGGCGTTCAGAGTCTCCCCAGAGCCTCTGTGGGACACTTAGAGGAATCCGATTTCTCCTGGTCATTTGACCAGTATTTGGTCGGAAGGCTGGATTAGTCACGGTTAAACAGGCTCTCACTGCAGGACTTCTCAGAGCTGTTAATGCACTAATGTACTCGGTGACCTTCCAAGAAAGTCGAAGAAGAGGAGGATTTCCCAAACTGTGTGACTAAGGAGCCCCTCTTTCCCACGCACCTAGGGTCTAGGATTTCACAAGGCACATTTGGTAACTGCTCGCCTTCAACACAAAGTCCTTATTCCTCAAAATAAAATACACGCTCCTGCCTGTTGTTTGAGCCCAGAATCTTACTACACCTTTCTGTCCAAGTCACCCTGCGTGCCACCACACGGGCCACACGCAGGCTCTTCCGAGCCACATTGTCACCTGTGGTTGGGCTCTAGGTAGCGGGCTCTTTCCTTTATCTCTGGCTCCCTCTAGTGAGAGCCCACCTCCTCCAGGAAGCCTTCTCTGATTCTCTCAGTCGGTTTAGGTGCCCTCCCTTAATTCCATAACGTCCCTGCTTCCCTCCGTGACAGCCCTCACTCCGTGGGGTGAAATTGTGCCCCAGCTGCCTTTCTCGTGAGCCTTCGCTCTCTTCAGTGGCAGAGGGCATGTTGGAGCCATCTGTTATCCCTGGGGCTGGCCACGTGCTGAGTGCTCCTAATTATAGTGTTTTGACTTAATGGAAAGATGGACAGAGGCAGAGACAGAGCTCACTGGTCCAATTTCTGCCAGAACAATACTCCTTGGCCTAGCTGTTACCAACCTGTGAGCAATTCCCTACCTTCTAGAGTCCTGTGCGGTTTACAAGGCACTTTCTCGTCCACCCTTTCACTTCCGGAGATCCTAAGTGTGGTTGCACATCTAAAAGAGAGACTTTGGAATTCTTCCACCAGGGTCCCACACCCACAGATGAAGATTGCCTGCACACGGGATGAAGGCTCATAAATCCAGTCTTTGAGAAAGGCTTGTTCTCTCCCCTTTTGCCACGCACTTCCAGGGTAAGCTGCAGGGTGAGTCCGGGAGGAGCGGTGTCTTTTGGCTTAGGAATCTCTCCCCTCCATCTGATTTGGTTAAGGTCAGGGCTGCCCTGCACAACCCCAGGGGGTGCCATTCACACAAAGGGAGGGGCAGCAGCATGACCCAGGCAGGCATCAGTTCCTTCTTGTCTCAGGGGATGTAGGAAAGACGTTAGGGTTCGAAGCCAATGGCCAAGGAAGAATTCTTGAGACATCCTTGATGCAAAAAGGTGGTTTTATTAGAGCATGGAGACAGGACCCTTGGGCAGAAAGAGCCGCACCAGGGTCGTGAGGAGTGGTCCATTATGTATTTTCAAGTTGGGAGGGCATTAGGGATAGCATAAGTCTCTAAGGAATTTGGAAGCAAGGTTTCCAGGACCTTGAGGGGGCTAGCTGTTGCTGGGAAAAGGTCATTTACTGTCCGGTAAAACCCTAGTCATGAGACCCTTCACATGCATATCGGTGGGTCCTATGATTGGGGGATGATTGCCAACATGTATCTTGGGGAGTAGAGATAAAGGAAGTTTCCAAAGGAATTTTTATATGTTGAAGTAGACTTACAGGATCCTGGGGGTTGGGCTAAGATTGCCTTTTGCCTTTAGCAGAGTATTAACATCGAGGCAGCTGAGTCCCTAGAGGAAGGTCACTCTCCCTGTTTCAAGAACTTGCCAGTGGGCTGTAGGAAGTAAGGACATTTAATAATTGTTCTTCTGCCTTTGTTTCTCACATCATCAGACACTGGTGATTCCTTGCAGCCCTGGAGGTAGACAACATTGGGGTTTGGTACAAAGTGGCCTTTCTTGGGAGGCTCTTGATATCACGAGAAGAAAAGAGATGGGGCTGTGCGCCTCGTGTTGATTCTAATTTCCCTCGTTGAGAAAACCCCTTTATATATTTGACATGTGCGGCACAGTAAAATGAGCATTAGGTTAGGATTTAGAGTATTCGGGCTCAAATACAAACTCCATTGTTCATCCACTAGGATATCCACAGGCCCCAGACTTCAGAATACAAATGGTACAATTGGGCAAATAATTTCTGCCTTAAAGTGTCCTGGGGAGGCGGGGTGGGTGGGAGGGAAGTCCTTGGGCATCCTATCGTCCTGCCCCAGTCCCTCCCCAGCCCCCGTGGTCCTGGTTGCTGATTTCACTAGGCTCAGAGGCTGGGGAGCACCTGGTTAGTGAGGGTTGGAGGGAACCATTTGGCTGTGGGAAGCCAGATGCCTTTCCCATGCAAATAGAAACCCTGCTGACCTCTGGGAGGAGAGGGCAAAGGGAGGTGGGACTCGGGTCTCTGGAATATTGGAGGAGGAGGAGGGGATTGTTGGGGGGGGGTGTCTGGAGAGAGGAAGGGTGCGGCACAGCGAATTCCAAACAGTGCTTCAGGCTCCATGGCAAACTCACCACCACGTGCCCTCTCCCACCTCCCTTGGCATAAATTTCTTAACCTCAGTGAACGCGACCAGTTCCCCCACTAGTTAAATGCCGAGACTAACCCCTGCACTGGCAAGGTCGTCATGAGCATGAGAGATCATTGATTTTAGGCATCCGGCACAGCTCAATACATTATAGATACTGCTATAGACAGTTAATGGTTTTAACTGATTCTGACCTATATGACACTCACGTAGCCTACCAAGTCCTTTATCCCCAGGATGTGTTGTGCAGGGTGATGCTCTAGAGGTAATTTTGTCCAGCTAACAGATTTACCTATTTTGCAGGTGGACATCTGAGCTCCATGGGTAACGGTGGGACGCTATTCTCACATTGTCATTCTGCGGCCATCCAGTCTAAAGTCACAACCCGGACACCATGTTCTAATCCTGTGTACTGTGTTCAGCACCATTCGCTTTTTGTGTGTGACCTATTTATTTGTTTGGTTCTTATTTGCCATCCCCTCCTCTTGAATGTCAACTCCATGATAGCTGGAGATTTCTTTCTTTCCCATCCTATAGGCAGCACCTGGGATACAGTTGGGCATAGAGTGGGACCACGGCAAGAGTCCTGTGAGTAAACAGATCGTAATTAATGAGTGGGGAAGGGCCACTTTATGGCTTATGGTCCACGGTTTCGTGACCTTGGGCAAGTTGCTTCTCGAAACCTTAGTTTCTTCTGACGTCAAGTTGGGACAGTACCTGGAGACTCAGCGGAGCTCAAGGGCCTCCAAGAAAGCCTCAGCAAGATGCCTCAAGGGATAAGAGCTTTGCAGATTCATCACAGTCTGGCTTTTAGCCTTAAAGATGCAACTTCTTGGTACCTGAGAATTAGTTGGAGTGGGGGTGACACATCCCTACTGTTCTCACCAGACAGTGATCTACAAGCCAGGCATGATAATTTGCCAATTTTTGCTGTGAAATATAGAATTAAGAAAAATCAGAGTTCCAATTGGTTTGAGCAGCTTGTTGGAAATCATTCTAATGGGAAGGCCACCAGGGCATTATGGACTGAGAAAAAAAGGCACGGGAGTTAACTGACGGGAATGTTTGTTGTTTCCGGCAGCTCGCGTTGAGAGTTGTGCATTCATTTCCAAAGTTAAGGGGCAACTGGACAGGTTGAATCTATGGGTCAGGGCATCTTTATCCTTGAGAGGGCCAAATGGTCAATGCCTTCGATGCTTCCGGCTTTATGTTTAAGCTTTCCTGGATGATCATCACCGCCTTATGATGGATAGAGCCTGCCCTGGAGCTTGATAGCTTCCGTTTTGTCTCCTGAGCACACTTCTCTATCCTTTTCTGGTTTGCTGGGGATTCCCCCTCTGATTCTAGGTGGCTCTGGAAGAGCTGCCATTCAGATCATACTACCCCCTGCCTACCACTTCTGGGTTGAGCATATGAGCAACTCATCCTCCCTGGTCACTGTGATGGCCTTGGGGATATGCATGTGAACTGAGTAGGAAACCAGACTCTTTGTGAGGCTGATATGTGGACATTAAGGGTGGTAGAGTGTTTGCAAAGCTGAGCTCCTGTCTTATTTGTCCCTTTGTGATGTGATTTCATGTACTTCCCATCAAGAGGTGGGATCCATTCCCCTTGAATTGGGGCTGGTCCCATGACTTGATTTGATCAGTTGAGGAGATGTGTGAGTTCCAAGCCTCAGCCTCCACAGAGCTTGCAGATTCTGTTCTCATTCTCTTAGAATACTTTGTGAGCAAGCCAGGCTGAGATGGAGACACTTCATGTAGAGAGAGGCCTTGTAGAGAGAGGTTCAGACATCCCAGCTGAGGCCTCTGACATGTGCATGAGGCCCTCTGAGCCCAACCAGCCTCCAGCTGATACCACCTGACCACAAATGCCTGACTGAATCCAGAGGACACCACATGGATCCAAAGAACTGCCCAGCTGAGCCTTGCCCGATTTGTTGACCCACAGAATTGTGAGCAGTGAAATGGCTGTTCTTTTTAAGCTACTAAGGTTTGTTCCATAGCAAAAGATAAATACTACACTGGAAGAGGGATTTCTTCCCCCCACTGGGTGGCCAGGCTGAGAACGTGCAAGGCTGGGGGCTACTGGAGGCCGCCATATTGGGATTCTTAAGCAGAGAGCCGCAGAACCAACAGAGGACAGAGACAGAGCTGCAGCCATGAGTGATGTGACTTGAGCCCCTGAATCCAGGCAAGACTTAAGCTTGTTGCCTTACTAGACTTCTAGGTTAGCAAATGAAAATCTTCCATTTTTAAGTTTGAAGCTAGTACCAGTCAGGACTCTGTCCCCCGCAACTGAAAGAGGACTCACTGACAGACATTCATTTGGTGGGTGTGTTCTGTGCAATTTGGTGTCAGCCACATTTTGCTGGCCTGGTGATTTCTAGTATCTTTAAAACTTAGTTTCCATATCTCTCAAAATTTCCTGATTTCAACAAATTATCATATTCACAATTTATTCATTCAGCTGCTCTCTATTTAGCACTTACAGTGTGTAAGGAACAGTGCTAACGGCTGGAGATTCAGCAGGTGGTAGGTCATGTCCAGTATCCCTGGGCTCTAGTCCAGGCTCTTTAATTAAAATTGTGTTAGATTCCAAATAGAAAAAGAAATAGACATTATAAGCGTGTTCACAACTAACCTCACCGTCTTGTCGTGAGAAACAAGGGGGTCACATGTGTGAAAACCTACCATAGGTCCAGCACAAAACTGCCCGTTTTTAGTTTCACTCACAGGACAAAACTATGAGGCCATTTCTGAAGTAACTGCTTCATCACTGAAAATACCTTCTTTTAGATGCTCTTTTCTCCTCCTAGAACTTACACGGAAGACAGCATTCTCGATTTGCCACATGGAGTACGATAGAAAGGCTCTGGAATGAAGATGCTGTTTGATTTAATAGAAAGTGGGGAAAAATAGGAGATAAGAGCCAAAAGAGTTGTAAATCGTTGTTATGTATTCTGTGACTATAACAGTGTGAATCATTGGCCAGAAATAGGCAGAGATGTGTAAGAATGAGAGTGATGGTGTTAGGGAAATGGAAGCATGTGAGATTATGGGCGTCTTACTGTTTTCTTTTTCAAACATTTACTTAATGTTGACTTTTCAAATGTGGAAACGCTAGGACTAACTCCCAGCCGATCGCCTGTGGGCTGTGTTGCTTTCCCAGTTCATCATTTGGGAAGGCCCCCTTCCTGATTCTCACCTCTCACCGACCCCCGATGACGTGGTCCTGTGACCTGTTCCTACATCGCTGTGTCCCCCCTCCTCCGGATCCTGATGGGACACTTCACAGTTCCCACTTCTTTGATTTTCAATCTTCTGTGGCAGGCATGAGTGAATGCAGGGAAGGGCACTGTATCTTCCTGCTCACTGATGGCTCCTCAGGGCCTACCTACCCAGGGCCTAGCCCATGCTAGGTACCTACTATTTAAAAGCTAAATACTCAAGTCTATGCAGGAAAGACAACACTCCACAGCTAAGATTTCTTTTTGCACTTTATTTGGCTTTTTTGGTCTCAAGCACCTTTTTGTACCCACCTATCACTTTCTCTCCATATTGACAAACACTGTCCAAATCTTTCCGCCAAACCAAAGCTGGGGAGCACGGGGCATTGAGGTGGCAATCAACGAAAGGAGTAGCCCAGTGATGAAAAAGTGTGCGGCAGGAAAGGAAACTCAGAATTCAGATTTTGGCTAAGGCTATCCTTGTCAAGAATGGTCAGAAAAGCCCGAGGGATTGGGGCCGAAGGGGTTCCAGTGGTGTTGCTCTGTCCAGAGGTGTTCCTCTCTGGCCCACTCCTACTGTGACATAAATTCAAACACACATGTGCTAACTCACTCGCACTTTCATTTCTCTAGGGGCATTTTGAGTTTGTTTCATCCTGGAGGCAAGTACAGGGAATGGCCCAAACCACACAGGTGTACGTTATCACGGCAGGCTGGAAGTTGTTCCAACCCAAACAGCCCTAGCACAAAAGGGTTGGAAGAGTCCTCAAGCGTATCTACTCCTAACAACTTCTTCTGCAAGCGACACTTAGATTTCCTTAACAACAGTCAAGACAAGCAATCACCCCACGTTTGCTTGAGCACTCTGAGAAACAGCGAACTCACCTTCTGTGATGGTTAATTTTATGTGTCAACTTGACAGGGTCACGGGGTGCTCAGATTTTGGTTAAATGTTATTTTGGGCATGTCTGCGAGGGGCCTTCCAGACAAGATCAGCGTTTGAGTTGGTGGACTGAGTAAAGCAGGTCGCTCTTCCCGAGGTGGGTGGGCCTCAGCCCATCTGTCAAGGGCTTGAATAGAAAACAAAGAGACAGAGGAAGGGAGAATCTGCCCTCAGCTTTACTGGTTGAGCTATGACGTGGGTCTTCTGCCCTGTCTTTCCACCAAGACTAGGCTTAGCTTCCGAGTCATTCTTAAGACTGTTTTTTTTTTTTTTTTTTTTTAGTTGAACAGAACTCACTTTGCATCCCTGCCCCAGCCACTGGAAAGTTACTTCTTCCACATCGTGATCCTCTTTATGCCTTCTAACACACATCTGATCCACTGAGTTGGAGACAGTTTCAGGGATGGGACACAGTCTGGGAGGGGCAGAACCTGGAGGATGGTGCGCTGGTATCAGCTTCTTGAGCCTGAGATCCACAAGGCCACGCCAAAGGTTGGTCACAGGTATGTATTAGGAGGTACAAAGAGTCTTTCCACTAAATTCCGAAAACCTTCATCTAGGACCAAAGCCCAGGGTCCCTTGAGGCCCCAGGACCTAGGTTGAAGGCAGCTCGAGGCTACGTATGGAACTAGCAAATCAGTCTGTGGCTTCCCATTCCTGTGTCCCCTGTTTTCTATACTGTTTTCCTCTGAGAAGGCTGTCAAGTGCTATTTCCCCAATTTCATTTTGAAACCGTGGGCTGAGTCATGAAGGAGACAGGCCATTGATCCAAATAGAAGAAGGGTGGATCTAGAGAAACATAAGCTGAAATCCCTTCCTCCTTCCAGAAGAGTTTGGAGACTCAGCTATGAATAAAACCCAAATGGTTGTGACATTAGATTAGCAAAGGTTTATTTTTAAATACTTAATACTATTAACCATGTAGGGAAATCTTTGGTTTCCTGAAATGGTGAGATCATCCATTTAGACAACCCCATTTTTGACATAATTGTCCAGAGTGGAGGCGGGGTCTGGCTCGGGCCTTCTGGTCACCTTAGTGTCAGATGCAGCTGAGTCAGTGTTCTCCGGTGGGTATGCCTTGTTCCTTTTGGCGAATGCCTGGCTGATTTCCGCCTGGGTTCTGTTTTTCGTCTCAGGCAGGACAAAATAGAAATAGGCAGCACCTGTGAGGCAGATTGCAGCAAAGACTAGGAAACAGTAGGTGCCCAGACTTTTCTGTGGAAAGGAGAGACAAAGAACATCAGGTAGACAATCCCCAAACTAGCTGCGAAACCATCTCCGTACAGGTTTCTAAAGCTTCCCATGCCTATATCAATATTCCTGGATGGCACACCACGCGTGTGATGTGGACTTTAAAGGCGGACAGTGTTGGATGAAGCATCTTCAGAAGATGTTCTCACATGAGCCATGAATACATCAGCTTCCAACCCTGGGACCCTTGAGGAAATGGCAGCCTTTTGTTTTCTTTTTTGAAAACTAGGCCTATAAAAAAAATAGTCATCATGACAGCAAAATGTCATACTTGCTGAACGTTATTTTAAGTTCATAGTTACACACCATAAATGAGGGTGTCTGAGGCTGGACCCTGCCGGCTGAAGCCTGAAAGTCATCAGTGCCACCTCCTGTCCCCACAGCCGTCATGTGGGACCCACGCACTAAGTCCCAGCGGGCTTCCTTCCTCAGACAGCTCTTCCGTGTCGCCTCCCCTGGCCTGCCCACTCCGGAAGTCCAGCCCAGCGGTCGGCTAGGGCCATATGGGACCACCGGACTCTGCCCTTGTGAGGGAGCAACCACAGATGGTGATCCATAAATGGATGTGCGTGGTTGTACTCTGGTAGAATTTTATTTACAGAAAAATAGATCAGGCGGTGGGCAGGAGTTTGTGGAACCCTACCTCGCCCAAGCAATCATTGCCTCTCACCTTCTTCACCCGTGTCCCCAATCCACGTGGCCTCTTCCCTGTCTGTTCTCTGCAAGGCAGCCCGGGGAGGCTTGCAAAAACATACCTTGGTCATGCCAGCCCCCTACTTAAAACTTTTCAATTGCTTCCCGTGGCTCTTGGGATGAAAACCCACTTCCTTAGCTAGCCCGGCGGAGTCAAGGAGGTCTCTTCTCTGTGCTTCCTCCGCATGGGCCTTGTCACTCCCACCTCCCACCATGCTTCTGCTCACTTGCTGATCCCTCTTCCTGTGATTTTCCACCTCCTCAGCTCCTGTCTCTCTCCTCCAGGGGCCGGTCCTGCCCCAGGCCAGGCCCCTGAATCATCATCTCTCCTGGTTCCATTCTCCTTCCCTGCATGTCGATGGTCACTGCATAGTTAGGTATGTGGCTACTTGATGAATGACTGTCTGTCGCTAGCCAGTACACTCCATGAGGCGGCAGGGTTATGTCTGGTTTTGCTCATCATTGTGGCCCAATGCCCAGGTCAGTGCGTGGACAATAGCAGGTGCTCAGTGGATATTTATGGAGTGAACAAATCAATCCCTCTGTCAGTCAGATTTGAATCCAACAAATCAATCTGTCTTTAAGTTTCCTTGTTGCTATGGACTGAATTATGTGCCCCACAAAGTCATATGTTGAATCTCTAACCCCCAATGTGACTGTATTTGGAGATATGGCTTTTGGGAGGTAATTAAGGTAAAATGAGGCCATAAGGGTAGGGTCCAAATCCCATAGGATGGGTGGCCTTATAAGAAGATGGAGAGAGAGATCGCTCTTTCCTTCCCTGTGTACACCGAGAAGCCACAGGAAGCCACGGTGAGAAGGGGGCCAGCTGCCAGCCAGAAAGAAAGCCCTCATCAGAAACTGAGCCAGACAGAGATTCTTAGGCATCTACCTAGAAAAGCAGATCTTGGGCTGAAGTTGCCCTTGGGCCCTAATCTCCTTACAATTTCAGTCTGTTTCAAAATGCAAGCTCTTTGAATATCTATCTGCTTGTTTGCAGTTCTCTTTTCTGAGGCACTTCTTCTGCAGAACAGGAACTTGCAGAAGACCTCGGGCCCCTCAGATAACCCATTTCTCTAGCCCACCTGGCAGGTGCTGCATGCCATCAGGAAGCTGGAACGCAGAAGATTGAAACAAGCTCCAGGGCCCGACTTACCACTGACTTGCTCCTGCAGGGACCAGACCAGACCAGCTGGAGCTGCAGTGGACCTCCCTGCCTCCCACAGACTTTCCCCTCATTATAATGCTAAACATCATGCCCGAGGTGAAGATTTAACATGCAACTAAAGCATATGACGTATGAAGAAGGAAGTTCTGGCTATTGCATCCGCACACCCAGCTTCCTAAGTTTCCTAAGTGCTTGGACGGCCCTCCTTTCCCACCTCAGCCCCTTCAAATTCTTCCCCTGGCCATAGTTCAGGGACCCCTTCCACTTTCTCAGTGGCCCTGTCCTCTCTCCTTCATTTCATCCCATCCGCTCTCTAAGAGATGTCCTCGTAATTATGACTACACCCTTGGGACCCTGTCTCACCTTCTAGCAGGTTGTACCTTTTGTTTTGAGTATATCTAGGATTCTGGGTAGAGGGGGCAGGCAGGCTGGTGTGTTCAGCGAAGGCAACCCACCCCATCCATGCATATCTAGAACCTTTTGCAGGAAGGGGCAGGTTGTGGGAGGGAAGAGGAAGGAGTGGGGAGAAGGCAAGCTTTGAGAGGCAACTTGTCCTGGATGGCTCAGTGAGTTAGGGGCGGTGTAAGCTTCTAGCACTCACCATGAATTGATCTTTCTGTCCTGTCTCCTCTCCCCAAGTGTCCCTAGGACCACACAGCAGACAGTACTGGTAATGACCATGAGAGTGGCCAATCCTGAGTGTCCATGGGCAGACACTGCTCAAGACTTGACTTCCATCTCTAAATCATTCGGGAGCCCCACTGCAAAATTGGGGCCATTCTCTTGTTATATAGACATGAAAATTACAGCTCAGGGAGCAATCACAGTTGGACAAATTTGACCAGCATGTGCTTCACTGTCGGACCTAAAGTCTATGCATTTTCTCCTGGAAATGCCTGGCACATAAGGGAACTAAGGACAACAAACAGCCACAGCTGTTACTAGTCACCACCTATCCTGTATTGGAGACGGTTCTAGTGTTACAGGTACTGGGAGTCCCCAGACGCAGAGCGTGAGACCGGGGTGTCAGGACATGCAGCTTATCTGGGAGATGAGCCAGGGAGGATAGGGTGACCAACTCTCCTCGGCTGCTCCGGACCAAGTGGTTTTCTGGGATGTGGGGCTTACAGGGACAGTCCTGGGCAAACTGGGATGAAGTAGTCACCCTGGACAGGGAAGGAGCTGTGGGTTCAATTGTGTCCCCCCCAAAGATATGGTGCAGTCCTAACTCCAAGCCCTGTGAATGTGGCGCTGTTTGCCAACTGTCTTTGCAGATATAATCAAGTGGAGGTGAGGTCCTATTAGACTGTGGTGGGCCTCAAAGCTGGGCCCTGGTGTCCTTATAGAAGGAGGCATGGAGACCCACACCAAGGAAGAAGGCCATGTGCCCATGGCGGCAGAGATTGGAGTGAGGCAGCTACAAGCCAAGGAACTCTGGAAGCCGCTGGCAGCCCAGAGAAGGGCCTGGAACACCCCCGCCCCTCGCTGCTTTCAGGAGGACCCAACTCTGCGGACATCCTGACGTTGTGCTTCGAGCCTCCAGGATGGTGCGAGGATACGTTTCTACTGTTGTAAACTACTAAGTTTGTGGGACTTGGCTGGGGCGGTCCTTATCGCAGCCAGAGGAGGTGACAACAGCAATTGCCACGGTACTGTGCCAAGTACTGCTGGCCCTTCACTGTGTGAGCTCAGCCGTCATGCGACCCGCAAGGTCCGTTTGCAGATGGGGCGGTCAGAACAGCCCACGGGCCCAGCCCAGGCAGGCAGTCCCCAGTGCCTGCTCGTGACCTCAGCAGGCTCCGTTCTCCATGGCTGAGGCGAGAGTGGAGGATTTTCCGTTCTCTAGTTGGGGAAACTGAGGCTCAGCACGGGCAAGGACCTAGCCCGGGGCCCCCTGCTGATGCGTATGACACAATGAAGTTCTGAGTCCCGTCACCGTTGGCAGCCGTGTGGGCTCGGATATTTGTTTTCTGGGGAAGCAGTCTGGACTCCTTGCAGCTTGGGGGCTGCAATACAGTTGCCGCTGACACATTTAGGAAACAAATGAAAAGATCAAGACGCAATTGAAAAATTGCCCTTGGTGCCTGTTGAGCCGAATTGTGTCCACCATTAGGATTCCTATGTTGGAGTCCTAACCCCCAGCACCTCAGCATGTGGCTGTGTGTGGAAGGAGGGTCTTTAAAGAGGGGATGAAGGTAAAATGAAGTCCTCTGCTGGGCTCTGACCCAATCTGACTCGTGTCCTTAGAAGAAGAGGAGACCGGGACACAGATGCACACTCCGTGTGCAGACACGGGGACAGGTGGCTGTCTACACCACCAAGGAGAGAGGTCTCAGAAGAAATCAACTTTGCCAAGACCTTTCTCTCCAACTTCTGGCTTCCAGAACCGTGAGAAAACACATTCCCGTTGTTTAAGCCCCAGTCCGGGGTCCGTGGTTGCGGCAGCGGGAGCAGACTAAGGCAGGCTCTTGACTGCGGCGGAGAGGACTTCTGGAGGGGGCTGCGGGATGGAGCCGGTCAGCCGCGGAAGGAGCTGCGGGATGGAGCCGGTCAGCCGCGGAGTCTGCAGCGGCGGAAGCGGCTCCCGCGGGGGGCTCTGGGTGGGTTGGGGGGTGCGAACCAGACCGTGTGTGCGAGGAGGAGGAACAAGCGGAAGGAAAAGAAGATGGAGAGGAAAGGGAAGACAAGGAAGACTGCCAGCCACTGTCCCCTGCAGGAAGCTGGCTCTCGTGCTCCGCCCCCTTCGAGGGACCCACTCGGTGGAGCGGCTGATACGTCCTCAGCCTCCCCGCCGCCATCCTCCCCTGCCCGGTGGTGGGAGCGCAGGGGCTCCCAGGCCAGCCCCGAGTTAGAGCGTGCTGTGCGTCAGCCCACTTGCCTAATGATTCCCCTCCCTCTCCCTCCTGTCGCCCTCCACCCCCAGGGCAAGGGCTGAGTTCACAGGCTCCACACCTCCTGACCTACTGTCACCGCTGGACTGGGCAGCGTTCCTCTGTTGTCTGTGTTTCTCTGTTTCGCCCCTTCTTATCTTCAGTGCTGCTCTCAGTCCTTCTGCCCTGCAATGCCCTTCTCCCACCTCTGGACAAACTCCTGTGTAAGTGTTTGATGAATGTCCTTAAGTCAATCTGTACTGTCTCCTCCCTCCATCCTCTAGCGATCCATCAGACTGTCTATCTATCATCTATCTATCCATCCATCCATCCATCCATCCATCCATCCATCCATCTATCCATCCATCCATCCATCCATCCATCCATCCATCTATCTATCCATCCATCCATCCATCCATCCATCCATCCGTCCATCCATCCTTGGATCCCCCAATTACCTGCCCATGTCCCTTGTGTGGCGGCAGACATTACCAGGCCAGGTCAAAGCCAAGGTCAGGTGGTCCCTCTGATGTGGGAGCCACCTAGCTCTCCAGCGCTAGCCCCAAAATGCCAAAGGCAGTGACCAGATCTGAGCCCAATGCCTCTCAGGGCATGGATCCTTGGAGACCTGCCTTCCAGATCCCCCCCCAACACTTGTCTCTCTTTGCAGCTCCCCTGCCCTTCTCCTTGCCTTGCCCCAAGCCGCCAAACCTAAGCCTGTCAGGAGGGTGCCCACAGCTCTCCTGTGACTCCTGTGCCCTTGACGTGTCTGGGAGGAGG
The DNA here is from genome assembly GCF_037043125.1 of Eumetopias jubatus. Taxonomy (NCBI): domain Eukaryota; kingdom Metazoa; phylum Chordata; class Mammalia; order Carnivora; family Otariidae; genus Eumetopias; species Eumetopias jubatus. The sequence goes on along the minus strand of NW_028274808.1, from coordinate 195,970,247 downwards.
CAGCTGGTCTGGATGTTCTAAGATGTGTCCTGTGTGCACGGGGGCCCTCAGCTTTGTGAGCAGGTGGCACCCCTCTTGGCCCTGAGCCCTTAAACTCGGTCCTGGCCTTATTCCCCTGCTCCAGGCCAGGCTCGGAGCGGCCTTCGGGCTGACTTTCTCCGTGAAATCTGGCATATGAGATCATCCCCACAGCGTGAATGGATGCATTTTTAATCACAGTGACAGTGTCAGCACGCTCAGGGGCTCCTTCGGAGTTCTTGTAGAAGGACCCGCTAACCCCTGGGAATCCTGGTCTTGCTTTGCCCTTAGACACTCCAGCACATCACAACAGGCTGTCCCGGAGTGAGCTGTGGCCCCAGAAACCTCTCAGGCACCTAGGCACCCCGCTGGAAGTGAGCCAGTTGGAATGAACATGATCCCCTAAACATGTGGTCCAGGCTGTCAGAAATTGGGTTATCGTGAAAAGGAGTTTGACACACACAAAAGCCCTGGGGGTCAAAGAAGGGCACATGGGGGTGGCATCCATGGGTGTGGCCATGTTCTTCCTCTCACTGGTCTGGGGCCGTGGGCAAGTGTCCTGAGCCTGTTGAATCTGACTTTCCTCCTCAAAGAGTGGGCTGTGGCCATCATTACGGAAGGACACCAGATGTCTGGTTCTTCCCCTCTGGACACAAGGCCCTTTGCCTTTCCCCTGGGGTAAGGCGTGGTGGTGTGGCTTTCACTCAGTCTGCAGGGCGGTAACCCATGTCGCCGTCAGGTGATGGCCTTAATGGATGGTGTGAGACTTGCCACACTCCTTCCGCCTGCTGGGACTGAGTCGGGAGGCTCTGGGGCGGAATCTCTAGTCCCCCCGCAATGAACACCTAGCATGAGTAAGACAGCATCCCGGCTGGTTTAAAGCCACTGGGACTTCGGGGCTGTTTCTTCCTGCAGCAAACCCAACCCGTCCTGACTGACAAGTGGGGGTAATGAGACCTTCCACGCGATGCACACGGACCGGCCCGTCGTGGCCACTGTCCTCTCCCACACCCTTCCCTGCCAAATAATGCAGCTCAGCAGGCAGGGCTAGGACAGCTCCCCAGAACTCAGCACAAGCTTGGCTCCCCGCACACTGAGTCTGGGGGAGCATCTCAAGGGAGAGACAGCACGGCGTTTCTGTTTGGGAGAAGCCATGGATGGGCTGTGGTTTCCCAAATGAACAATGTGACGGAAAGGTCAGATGGATCCAAGCAGCTTGGAGACCTCCCTGAGATGCGTGCCTGTGTGTGTGTGTGTGTGTGAGCATGTGTGTGTCTCTGTGTGTGTGTGTTTAAACATAAATTAACTCTTCGCCCAGTTCAAATGGACTTGTAGGATGGAATCAGCTGCTGTATAAGCAAGGGCCCCTTCCTCCCCTTGTCTTATAGGCAAGGATGAGAGCCTGGGTTCAAATCCCGCTCTGTCATTTCCCACGGCGGTGACCTTGGGGACCGGCTGCCTCTCTCTAAGCTCCAGGCTGCTGATCTGTACCAGGGAGGCATGAAGGCCTGACCTCCCAGCACTGACAGGGGATGAGTGGAGCCTGGCACAAGCAAGTGCTCAGCAAATGTCAGTGTTACGGTGGCACGTCTGTGCCGTCCGCTCCCAAACCATGGCGCGAAAGTGAGACGGCGTGTTTTGTGTGGGGGTACAGTGAAATCTTTTACCCTGCCCCAAACTGCGCAGAAGACAGTGGCCTACTACCCAGATATAGAAAGCTTAGTGGTGGGCCAGGTGAGGACTCTAGAATTTCTCCACTTAAATGGTAAGGGTGGATCTGTGTTGACAGAGAAGAGGTTGAAGTTCATTTTTCCCACAACAATGAATATTTTACTGACCCCTGGCTCTGCTGGCTTTGAACCAAACAGGAAGAAGCCATTTCAGGTTTGAAGTCTGTTGAAAAGACTACTTGTTATGTTCTGGCCGCCCTGGCTGAAGATGCCCGAGGATGGGAGGAAATGGGTGTGGGGCCCAGGGAGTCCCCCATGGCGTGCACGCTCAGAGGCAGGGTGCCCGTAGCTCAGATGCAGTCAATGATACTGTACAAGTCACGTGGTGAGTACACCTCCATCTCTGAGACTAATGAACAGCAGACAGAGAATGTCCACCAGTAAGAGGCCGCAGGGCAGAGGGACCGGGGCGGATGGTGACCGTAGGACCGCGGGCTGATGGCGTCTGCTCCCTGAGCCTCAGCCTCTCTGCAGTAAAGCAGAAAGGACAGGAAACCCCAGCTCAGGGCTGCATGGATGGATGTCATGAGCACATGAAAAGCCACGTGCAGGGGACCTGGCGCAGAGTAACTGCTCTATGACGCAGGAGTAACCATCACGTGGGCCCATGGCCAGGGCTGCTGACCTTGGACATGCCAAGCTGCATGTCTCTGGGATGTGCTGGGCTTGAAGCTAGTCAATTAAGAGGCAGACTACTAACCGACGTGGGCAGGGGGAGGGTTGAAATAGCCCCTGAGAAGGGATGGTGGTTCTTCCTCAGAGACATCTGACAGATTCTCACCTCCATCACGGGCAGTGGGGAGCCCTGGGGGCATCAGAGCAGAGAAGCTTGGACCCTCTTTGGAATGCAGCTGGGGGCCCCTGGCTCTGTGCAGAACACTTGTAAGGTCCTTGTCTTTTGCGTTCCTGCTCCCAGAGAGCTCTCTGATCTCATTTCCTGCCTCTCCCACCCTCCTTGCTCACTCTGTTCCAGCCACACTGGCCTCTTTGCTGTTTCTTACACAGGCCAAGCATGGCCCTGCCTCAGGACCCTTGCACTTGCTGTTTCCCTGCCTGGACTTCTCCATTCCTGGGCTGCTTCACTTCACTCAGGTCTCTGCTTCCCTTTTCAGCTCCAGGACCACAGAACACAAATTTTTGTTCCCACTCTATCCTCACTGCCTGAAACAGTGCCCGGTACAGAGTAGGGACTCAATAAATATATGCTGAATAAATGAGTGGGTGAATGAATAGATTCTTGACCTACACACAAAGAACTTGTATCCATTTCCTGAGTTCACATTTTCCTGTCTGCCATGGTCACCCTTGGGACAGTGACCCCATCAGTTTGGTTATGATGATGACAATGAGGATGTTAGATGCACGACAAGGTGCACTGTAACTATTACATGGACTTTGTCTAACACCATGACAAGCACATTGCAAAAGTGCAGGTTCGAGATTCTAACCTAAGTTTCCTTGTATACCCTTGGCGACAGGAAGCCCACTCCCTCTAAGGCAGCCCTTTGTGTTTAGGGGCAGATCCTGGAAGGTGCAGGAGGGAGAAAGAGAATTCAGGGTTGGAGCCAAGGTACATCTCTGCCCTTCTTAGGCCAACAGTGTGAGTTTCCGGTTGAGACACTCAGCCTCGGCTCTGTGACTCACCCCGCACACAGAGGGCTGCTGAATCAGAGGGCGTCCCATGGGCAGGAGACCCCTTGTCAGTCGTACCTGAATGAATGGGAAGAGGAGGCCAACAGCGAAGTTGGAGAGCCAGTTGACGGTGCCTGCAATGATGAAGGCAGCCGGCCGCTGGGATTGCTGGAAGAACTCTCCGGTCAAGATGAATGGGATGCCCCCTGCAATGTCAGAGCAAGGGCAAGAATGAATCCCACTGAGGAGGTCATGCCGCCAGCATCCACCTCCAATGGCAGGGCAGCACCCTCTTCATGAGAGCCGGCTCTGCCTGGGTGAGTGACAGCTTCAGGACTAGGTGCTGGAGTTAGGCCCTCACTCCTAAAGTATACAGATCAAACCCCTGGCCTGGCCCATCCAAACGAGAGGTGACTCAACCTTTTGGCTCTTTTGGCTCTCCAAATGCCTGCTGAATCAAGCTGTGATCCACTACAAAATGAGCACAGTATGTACAAATTTGATTTACAAGGCAACTGACATTTACTGATGCAGTATGTCAGGCAGGTATGGGCTACCATACTTGGGTACGAAAACTGAAGCCCAGGGGCGCCTGGGTGGCTCAGTCGTTGGGTGTCTGCCTTCGGCTCACGTCAGCATCCCGGGGTCCTGGGATTGAGCCCCGCATCGGGCTCCCTGCTCAGCGGGGAGCCTGCTTCTCCCTCTCCCACTCCCCCTGCTTGTGTCCCCTCTCTCGCTGTGTCTCTCTCTGTCAAATAAATAAATAAAATCTTAAAAAAATAAAGAAAGAAAACTGAAGCCCAGAGAGGTTATTAGACTCCCCCAAGGTTACTCAGCCCCTGAGGAGCAGAGCCAGAACTCTGGCTTGGGACCCCAACTTCCAAATCACAGCTTTGTTTCCCTGCTAATCCTTGCTTGACGGAATGGAAGCCCCTGCCCAACTGGTGATTGTTTTGGCCTCCTTATCGCCCCGTGACGGGATGTGTGATGGGCTCCACTGGTCATCCCAGCAGTGGAGTGTTACTCAGCGGAAATGTCATTGGCATTAAGGGAGGACAATTCTTTGAGGACTGTCCTGTGCAACTGCAGGATGTCCGTCACCCCTCACCTCCAGGATGCCAGAGCTCCCCTGGTCACTGTGGCAACCCAAACTGCTTGCACACACTTCCAAAATATCCACAGGGTACTACACCTAGCTGAGAATCTTGAAAGTCTGC